>NC_143018.1:15834827-15841204 GCF_055824585.1 Amblyomma mixtum | reverse complement strand
CTTCGTCCCGAATTACCCGTCGCTCGGCGTCGCCGTTGTGAGCGAGAAATCACGGCATGGCTCTGGCAGGTGCTTCCCAGAGAGCAACTAGGAGGCGGATGGGCCAACTAGGTCACGTGACCTTGCTACGTCATCACAACCTGCAGGCCCACTGGACAGTGAGCACGCTGGCAATAATCGCAAGTGGAAGTTAAATTATTCATTGGTTGCTCGGGAAGAGCAACCTGACAACTCAAGAACGAAGCGGCTTTTCTCCGTCAAAGGACCTCCTTCAAAGGACCTCCGATTCTCATAATCCTGCCAGCGTGACAATGCAGGGAACGACCAGACAATGCAGGGAGGGAACTATCTTCGACTATGGAAGGAAGTGGGTATTTATAGGAGCGCCCCGTGCTTCCTGTATTGAGCATAGGTGGCTTTGTCGTGGCGTGACTGTGACTACGTCCCTTGACTGTGTGACCTGCGACTCTGTTTTGACTGCGTGACTGTGACTGTGTCCTTGACTGAGTGACTGTGACTTCGGTTTTTTTTCTTTTGTCTTGATTATGTTTTTATTTTCTGATTTTTATTTTGTGCCGGCGCTCAGTGCTTTCTTTGACTGTTACGGTGACAATGACTTTGCAGTGACTTGGGTTTCTTTTTTTTTATTATTATTATTTATTTCGCGGACTGCACGCTGTGCTTTGGCTATCTGCCTGCGTCTAACTTATTATGACGAGACTTTTGTTTTCTTTTCTTATGAGTTTTTTTTTAATGCTCTGTTTTTCGCTTAATTTTTTCTTCTTCTTTGGAACATTTAGTTATTTTTCATTTATTTGAATTGGCGTTAAGCCTGGCAAAGCATTGCTGGTCCAGGCATCCTCTCTCTTTCTTTTATGTTTTTTTTTTACCTCTTTTTTGAGAGGACCAATAAAAGGGTATTTCCTTTCATCTACCATTCCCAGCATTGTCACGCTAGCTAGGTTCATGACAATTGGCCGACGCCATTGGCTGGAAGAGGGGTGCTTTGCCGGGGAAAAGCCGCTTCGTAATTGAGTTGTATCCGACTATAGGCCACCGCTAATGCAGAACTAATTTTTTCAACTTTAAGCTTCAAAGAGGAGGGCGCTTGTCGCGTGTGTTCTTTTTCCTTTCGTCTCCGTGTTGTCGCGCTTTGAAACCCATCATTAAGCTTCAATCTTACACTTGTTATCTCACAGTTATTGCAGAGAGTGTCGAACAATTGTTACTGGAAGCACAGCTATCTGTAAAGGCCTTACAGCTTCCCCCAGAAAAATCCGCCACCTCTCCAACACCCTCCGGCCTCGTTAAGCTGCACCGAAATCCTAGTCAAACCATAACAGGCAATTCAGGCAACTGGCCATAACAACCATAACAGGCAATACAGGTCCCGTTCGTGTCACAGACTGCAGCTTTATGCATGTAAGACGAATGCTGCTGCCGTCGCAACACACTTCGATCAAGAGAAAGGATGTTCCGGTAAAACGAGGGAGGAGGAAGTTGAACTTGGTTGTTTTTACTTCTTCTCAAGGGAAATGGGAGAGCATCTTCTCCCCCACAGTGTGTTGCGGCAGCGCGCCAACGCCGTCGCGGTGCCACAAAGGAGCGCGGCGTCGTGCGATTCCTTCTCTCCCACTGCCTCTCCCTCCTCCTTCGGCTGGATATGCGGACGGAACTGCGGCGGCGTGGAAAAAATAAAAGATGAGAGAAGCGCGGTGCGTTTCCTCGGCCCCCGTCGCCGCCACGCCTGACCCGATGCACGGCGTCGCTGATCGCTCGCCGATAAGAGCGGGGGGTAGCTCCTCCGTACTTTGCATCGCGCTAAGGAGAAGAAGGTGCGCGCGTTGTGTTGCGCGCGCCGTGACAGCTCCTCGCGCTGCGGCGGCTCTGCGATCGCACGCGCCGCGTTCTCAGCTGACCGGCACCGCCGACGTCCGTTCTCCTCGTATCTTGCGGCGTGCTCAAGATGCGTGTGTGTGCAGCTACCCAGGAGAGGAAGGACACGCCGGGCGGGCATCCATCCAGTCGCCGGAGGAGCGGCTCCTTTTCTTCTTTTTTTTTTTTACGCGCTCAGGAAGTGAAAGATCGTGTAAACGTGCTGGAGGAGAGAAATCGAACGCTCTTGCTTGTCGGGTACGCGTTAAAGGGATGGTTTCTTTAGGGTAAGAGACGCCCAGTGAAGGGTTTCCTACCTCGTAGAGCACAACGAAGCACGAACGCGGCTGAATGGACGGTCGCAGCGAAGCGATCATGTTGGGAACGGCGCTAACACAGGACGGAGCGAGAACACACACAGGCGCTGACTAGCAACTCGCTCCGTCCTGTGTTAGCGCTGTTCCCAATATGATTGTAAACCAACAAGCCCAACTCTCCACACTTGTGAGCAGCGAAGTAACCTGTTACAGTTTAGAGGCCCATAGTTTCTGAATTCACCGCCCCATCATCGGCTCTTGACGATGCGTCCCCATTATCCTAACACAGTTTTTCATGCGCTGTCACTCAATTCGATGACTGATTTATTTATTTACTTATTGATTGATTGATTGATTGATTGATTGATTGATTGATTGATTGATTGATCGATCGATCGGTCGATTGATCGATCGATCGCCTGACTGACTGACTGACTGACTGACTGACTGACTGACTGACTGACTGACTGACTGACTGACTGATTGGTTGATTCCACGTGGCCCTGCATTTCGTGTTCCCTACTGGGGCGCACACTGCGACTACGGAAGCATCCGCCGAGACAATGGAGAAATTCAGCGTAACGGAGATTCATTAGCATAAGTTTCTGCTGCTGTGGCAAATGTGCGTCGACACCTGGACACTGCCGTGAACAGCAGGCAGAACTCTAGAAAAAAAAATGGCAGTGGTTTAGCTCCAGTTAAACTTGGAGGATTGCGAAATCAACCAGGAGAGAGAGTGAGAGGCGATGGAGAGCGCGCGGCAGCAGCGGCGGCCCCGGCACGCTAGCTACGCGCCGCTACTGCGCATGCGCAACTGGCGAACGCGGCGGCGCCACCTCTGAGTCATCCGCAAGCGACGGCGGCGGCGCGCCAGCTGTGCGCCGTCCTCGCACATGCGCAGTATGGCCTTGCGTGAGCTCCGAGGAATGGCTCGGCGACTCGCGTAGTGTTGCTTTCGCAACAAAAATACCATACTTGTACGCAACCATGGGCAGCGAGAGTGTGGGATATGGCGCTTGAGGTGCACGGCACGGTGTTAATATGCTGACTCGTGTATAATGAAGATGCCACCATTGCGGTGGTGCTGCCTTCGTATATATATTGACTACGGCAGTGGCAATGTGTCGTGGTAAGCATGACGTGCTTGCAGCAGTGAATTCCGTGTGCCGTATGCGCTTGTCGCTCAGCCAATCCTCACTGTTTATTAAACGCAAGCGTATGCCGCGGTGGCTCAGTGGCTATGGTGCTCGGCTGCTGGCCCAAAAGACGCGGGTTCGATCCCGGCCGCGGCGGTTGAATTTCTTTGGAGGAGAAATTCTTAAGGCCCGTGTGCTGTGCGATGTCAGTGCACGTTAAAGAACCCCAGGTGGTCGAAATTTCCAGAGCCCTTCACTACGGCGTCTCTCATAGCCTTAGTCGCTTTGGGACGTTAAACCCCACAAAACCACAAACCGAAGTGCTCACAGCGCTTGCATACTCAGGTGTGAGAGAACACCAAAGGAGCCGAGGCGATACAAAATAATTCAGAGCCTACAACCCCTGACCGATCGCGGCGTCCTCTAATTTGAGTTAAAAATCACTGAAATTTTAAGCGCAAACGTCGAAAGGAAGGGATATCAGAAGTTCACATCAAGCTAGCGCCCGATCGAACTGTGGGAAAATGAGGGTAAGAGTAAACTAAATAGAATAAAGTAAGACAATGGAGCAGATTAAGAGCGACTAAATTACGAGCAAGGTGAGTAAGCGAATAAGAAAGCAGCGAACACCGATGTACGTTAGTCGCAAGATCAGCACACGCGATGAGTGGGCAGAATTAGAGCGCAGTGTAGCCCCTCTGTTCCCTTTGTAAAAGTTAGCTGAACTGAAGATCAAAAGGGTTGAGAATTGGGCGAGGTGGTACGAATTCCTACTCTCTCTGCCGTGGCACCACAAGGACAAGGACGTAGACGGAGTGACGACAACACAAGTGATCACTAACAACTGACGAGATTTATTAAAAGCACAGAATATAGAAAAAAAAAACAAAGGTTGCATGCACACTCCAGAACAACGTTACAAAAGCGCCAGGCAATTACATGTGTTACAGCACCCGAATCTACCTGTTATCATGAGTTTAATGCTCTTTGAAGATAATCAACCTGAGCGTCAAGTAGCAGCAATGATGACGAACTCACGCATTCATCAGACGACTTTCTTACACGGAAGGCCTCCATAATCTCCCGGGGAGTCTCATCTTAATGTTTGCAGAGAACACACATTTCTTTGAACAAGCATGTAACCGGTTGGTTTTTTCTATATTCTGCGCTTTTAATAAATTTTGTCAGTCGTTAGTGCGCACTTGTGTTGCCGTCACTCCGTCTACGTCCCTGTCCTTGTGGTGTCACAGCAGTATGTATACTGAAGAAACCATGAGTGGCGGGGGGTACTATACAAGCCCGAACGTATATCTCCCTACGTAGTAGAAGGATACGACAACACGGGTTGTTGTGAGGGACGGAAGATTTGCAGAGAATCGTCTTTCACGTGGCAACCAGTATGTCGTGGAGCCGATATCGATGGGCCGTACCGGCATGCACACTTTGCACACCCGCACCTCGCTCAGCCGAGCGCTACGCCGACCACGGAGGGCGGAAGCCATCGCGGCGGTTGTCCCTCATCAGCGGTGGAAGCGGGGTGAGGAGAGGAGGTGGGCGCGCGTGGCAGCGGCGCGCGTCGGAAAAAGCGACGCTCTTCTTCCCTCCCTCCTTCTTTTTCCTCCTCTCCAGCCGCGTGCGCAACACCGGCGGTGGCGGCGGTTTGTTAGCGGGAAGAAGGCCCTAGGCAAAATCACGCTTGAGTACACCGCTGCTTGCTGCTGCTGCTGCGGTTCACCCCGTGTGTTCGTTCGGTGACGACGGGGAGTCGTCAGTTGCCGTAGCGCAGAGGGGGAACGGGGGGACGACGACAGGAAGGCTTGTCGGCGCGTCCAGCCGTGTCGATCGGCGACGCTGCTGCTTCTCCTGCCGCTGGAAAACGCCGCCACCGCGACGGCAACGACGTCGACGACGAGCAGAAGCGTTTGCGGAGGGGCCGCTCGAGTATCCGGAGGTGTATGCCGGAGTGGAGAAGGGGGTGTGTTCCTCCTCGTTTTGAGGAAAGGTTGTCGGCGAATAAGGGAGTCCTGTACGTGTTTTTTTGTTTTGCTGGCTTGT
This sequence comes from Amblyomma mixtum, assembly GCF_055824585.1. Lineage (NCBI taxonomy): Eukaryota > Metazoa > Arthropoda > Arachnida > Ixodida > Ixodidae > Amblyomma > Amblyomma mixtum. The sequence goes on along the minus strand of NC_143018.1, from coordinate 15,835,821 downwards.
TGGCTCTATTCGATTTCTTGGTGTCTTGTTCTCTTTTCTAGCGCCGCTAACGTGTTCATTGAAGGCAGGAAGCGATACAAAGCCGTGCCTGAAATAGGGAAGGGAGAAAGAACGGATCCTTTACCTCATTTTTTTCTTTTCCGTCCTGCAAGTCGGTGATATTGATTAAGCGACTCTGTTTTCTTTCGCTTTTCTTCCAGTTCTTCTCGTAGTGTAACTGGCTACGTGAAAATTGAAAGGGAAATGCCGTGAGCAGGGAGTACGGGTAGGTGGGGAGAGTACCCTGACCCATTGCTCTGGGTGCCTCAGATGGGCATTATCGTTGAACGGTGATAGCGACCAGAAAAAGAAAAGCTGTCAGTGAATACATAGAGGCGTCGCGAACAACCATCGAAATAGCTTGACGTAAAAGATACTCTGCCTCTATTTTCTGTTTTTTCTCACTTGCATTGTCTTGGTTATGTTGCGAATGTAGGCGTCTTCTACACACAACCTCAATGCTGGCCGCGGTGATTTCTCAGCATCTGTTTCTGTACCTGTCGTTTCAATACTCCCTCCCATTTCACTCAACCTTTCCACCTCCATCCGACCGCAGTGATGGTTTAGTGATTTCAGCATTCGCCTCCAATGAGAGAGGTGCAGGGTTCGATCCCCAGTGCCGCCCAGTGCCAGATAGTTTTCCAATAAGTGCACAAGCTTTCCACTGGTTTCGTAATGGGCTTCTCTGAGATGAATTTTTTAGGAAATTGGATGTTTGGACCCGCCTTGAATAGACTACAAGCAAGCCAGCCATCGTTACCTTTTAGCTAGGAGACCTACGAGTAGCTGCATTAAAATCAAGTCGTCACCGTCAAATACAAGCAGTAGTACTGCTGGTGTGTAAATTGAAGAGTTACCACCAAACTCAGGTTGCAGCGTTCCCGGGTTTAGTTCTAGACAGTGTCCCGTCCCAATACTTTACTAACGGACATGGTCGTGGGCCGTATACTATTGG
>NC_143018.1:15767327-15832327 GCF_055824585.1 Amblyomma mixtum | reverse complement strand
CTTTTTTGAAAAACATATAAGGGGGCGATGTGAGATGAATATGTGCATCCCCAAACAGATATACAGTAATTAATATGTGAATGGACAAAGGCGTAATAAAGGTTAACAAGTACATCAACGGGGAAAAAATTTCGGCATTTGGAAAGTGCATGCAGGCCGTATGAGGCTTTTTTAATCACTGAACGGACGTGTAAATCAAACTTGAGATAATTATCTATCACAATACCCAAAAATTTTGTGTTGTTAGCATGGTGAATAGGCCGGTTATTGTAAATTACTTCTGTATGCTGAGAAACAATTCTTCTGCCAGAGTGAAAAAGGATAAAGACGGTTTTATTAGGATTAAGGTTGATTGCATTCGCCATGCACCATTTATGTACATTTTGTAATTCTTTATTTACTTTTCTAATCAGGGCACTTTCATCGCGATCTGCTAATACTAAAGTCGTGTCATCAGCATATAATACAGTTTGGGCATAAGTTAATTGGGAAGGCAAGTCATTGATATAAAGTAAAAAAAATAAAGGTCCCAACACGGAGCCTTGGGGAACCCCGACATTAATCACCTTTGCACTCGACTGTGAAGCATTAAGTATTAAGTATTTCAAGAGAATGGAAGCGTAGCAGGGGGCGGCAGGAAGTTAGGTGGGCGGATGAGATTAAGAAGTTTGCGGGGATACGGTGTCCACAGCTGGCACAGGACAGGGTTATTTAGAGAGATGCGAGAGAGGTCTTTGCCCTGCAGTGGGCGTAGTCAGGCTGATGATGATGACGATGAAGTATATACGACCAGATGTGCCGGCGAAAGGTTTTCCTCACACTCTATTTTTATTTCCATGATCTCTATTTTTTTATGGCTGCATATTACATGTTTTAATCATTTTTAAAGCACACAGAAAATAGCTCAATTAATATTCATTGTGAATAAAAGTCGAATATTCTGTTCTTGGTGACTCTATTCATGTTTGTACAGCAGAGAAAGACTCAGAAATTTATCTGTGAGAAAATTAGAATTTCATAAGGTACACTTTTCCCCCGCCACTTAATTGAAACTGGTGACGTCAGTAGAGGAGGACTCCGTGCTCACCGTTTTGTAATGAATAGCGGTGTAACGAAGCCTCAGAGATCCGCACTTTAGAAAATGAAGCTTTTATTGATGCTCTTCAGTTTTCAAAGGAAGAAACAGCGCGACGGAACACGGACACACGAAGAAATGACACACACACCAGCGCTGGTGTGTGTGTCATTTCTGCGTGTGTCCGTGTTTCGTCGCGCTGTTTTTTTCCTTTAAATGCATTACCAACTAGCCCGGAACCTTGCCCCTCCAGTTTTCGTTTTGCAAAAAAAAAAACGCCCGGTAGCGGCTGTACTTACATTTCATTTTTTGGCCCTTTCCAACTTAGAAAGTCTCCGTTTTCAGTGAAATTAGTGTATTTGTCATCAAAACGCGGTAATCATTCAATACAGGTCAACTATAATTTATCCTCAGCGCCCCTTTACATCAACGTATCGCTTTCACATCATAGCGATAATTGTACGAGTTATGGTTTGGTTTGTAGTGGAGGGCTGTAGTGGAGGGCCGTAGTCGAGGGCTCCGGGAATTTTTACCACCTCTGGTTCTTTAACGTGTACTGACATCGCACAGCACACGGGTCTCTAGAATTTCGCCTTCATCGAAATTTCGGCCGCCGCGGCCGGGATCGAACCCACGTCTTTCGGGTCAGCTGCCGAACGCCAAAAACCACTTACCACTTACGAGTTATCAGATAATTATCCCTAAAATTGTCGCAAAGAAATAGTATAGCCTTACCGATCTTTGATCGATGTGGCCCTTACGACAGCAAGAGCTGCCAATCATTGAGAATATTTCTGCAACCCGAGGAGAGACCTCGGAAAGTAACAATGGCGCGCTCTCTTTCGGGACTGGCGGACAGTTCAGTTTTACTGATTTCACAGCGCTGCACGGATTTACTGCGCTGAAACCCGTATTTTGGCAACACCCGAGGGCTCCATTGGCTCGCTCGGCGGGTAAGCCGAGCGAACGGGATGCGCGCGTCTCATCGCGCTTCCGGTTCAGCTTGGTGCTGGTGGAGGACGATCGCTAAGCTCAGCGCTCGCCAAGATACGTCTCCCTGAGCTCAATTTGACCACCCGAGAAAAGCGCCAAAGCCAGCCCGACTCTCAGAACCGAGAAATTAGTTAAAGGATCAGTAGGATGCGTATGCTGATTTGGCTGGAAATGTCTACGTATGGAGTTTGCCTACTTAGATTTGCTCAGAGACATTTATTTCCACGTTGGAGAAAAAAAAATTCGGACGCGTAGGCAGTGGCTAGCCTAGACATCTCGCCTTGCTCGCCAAGAACAACCTAGACTGACCCCACAGGCTGCACACACGAATCGAAATTGATTAATCGTGATGTTTCGTGTCACATTTTTTGAATTTGGTGCATGCACCGCTAGTTCGGTTAGCGCCCACGAGGGCTCCGAGGGCGCCACCGCGCCAGCTAAATTTAGCGACGGAACTTTGGCGCAGCTGTACGTGTTGCTAGACCAAGCGTTACGACGGATATCAGCCTGGTGATCCGACGAGCTTCTTAAGCTATCGCTCAAACGTTAGAAGGTCTGGAAGTTACGAAGAGAGAGTTGCTACCCAGCAAAGCAAAAACATGAGCCAATCAGGCTAAACACATGATTTCGAACGTCTACTCGGTTTAACTATATTAAAAACCTACAATTTTTTATCCAGTAAGTGAACGTTGCAGTTTTCAGCTTGTTCTACTGCACACACGAGCGTGGAACTTGCAGTTCGCACTTATTCCCCGGAAGTGCAGAACAGGCAAAAATGCACACTTCACACAGAACGTTCCGCATGCTTGCTCCAGCCACGGCAACGATCGCAGCCTGCGTGGCTCGTCGAGCGCTCTGTTTTTCGTTTCCTGCATTCGGGCATCACTGCTGTTGACCGATGCTATCGAGTCGCCCTCAACAGCGCAGCTTCTGCTGCGAGTGCACGCTACCTGCGCGCCCCGCTTCCGCCGATGCGTCCTCCGCTTGGCACGTGTGACACCCGCGGGACGCTAACCTCACTGCATCCCTCTCCTTTTAGACCCATCCTCCTCTCCCTCATTCTCTTATCAATTGCAGCTCCTGCTCTGAGAGGCGATAACGCAGCTAACAACCTACATGGCATCTCGTTAGTGTCCCCGCATGCCTGCATGGCGACTTGCATGCTGTGTGCTATACTGTATGGCATACATGAGGCTGTTCTAATGGCTCAAGGACTCATTGTTCGCATCTTAATATCGGCGCTTGTTTTTCTCTTGCTTGGAGACAAAGCACAAGGGCAATCCGACGCGGATGTCGAGTTTTCCTTTGGGGTGATGCAATATGTCGGAGCTCTCGCGCTGATATGCGTATAGTAAGTGTCCGCGCCTCATTATTCAGCACGCTGATTAGTCAGAATTTTCCTTGTTTGCAGGTTGGTACGCCATCTGTGCTCTTTATTTATTACGTATATCGCGGGAGGATAGCAGGGTAGTTTGGGCGAGTTAGTTAAATCACCGGTGTAGATTGATCGCAAAGAGTCATTTTCCCTTATCGATTAATATACAGCCCCGCCGCGGTGGCTCAGTGGTTACGGCGCTCGGCTGCTGGCCCGAAAGACGCGGGTTCGATCCCGGCCGCGGCGGCCGAATTTCGATGGAGGCGAAATTCTTGAGGCCCCGTGTACTGTGCGATGTCAGTGCACGTTAAAGAATCCCAGGTGGTCGAAATTTCCGGAGCCCTTCACTGTGGCGTCCCTCATAGCCTGAGTCGCTTTGGGACGTTAAACCCCAATAACCAACCAACCGATTACTTTACACCATGGCTGGAAGATAGAGCCGAAGCTCAGAGGAGGCGCCACTGTGTTGCAGAACTGGCTGCCATTTCTTTGCTGTCGCCCGAATGGCAGGCTAAATGTGAGGTGTTTTCGTTGTTGCTGTTGTTGCCAGAAATGCGGGCTCCTTTGAGCCATGTGATTCCCACTTGGTTATACTTTTTACGTTATGCCATTTCTGGAGTTGCATCCCGCAAAAAGAAAATTATGCGGTGCTCATGGAGAATACCCAGCACCCACTGTTGAAGTCGGCCTGCATGTCAGCAAGAACGCCTGCAGTGTGCGTATGGGGAATTGTTACACCATGTTGCAAGTACAAGTGGTTTCTGGCCACCATCGCAGGCTCTAGACCAGGCGTCTATAGCAGCGAACCAATGGGGCCACCACACTCGACTTAAACATCTTAATATTTGTTCAAGTGTCAAGTCCGCAACATCTTGGTTTCTTTCATCCTTGCTTTACATCTTACTGGAACTCAGTTTTAAGGCGAGTTCACACCTGCGAGTCCAAACATTTTCCAACTGGTTTTGCCCGATTCATTACGGTCCCTTCCCGCATTCTTAGTGCTCCGACACCGTAACGAATCCACTGAAACTGATCTAGCGACGTCCGCGATTAAATTCAATTCAATTCTTTTTTTTTCAGAAATAATGGATCCTGGAAAGGGTCAATTGCTAAAAGCTTTCTCGACAGCTTGACTAGGCCCATGACCCATTCTACAAGGCAGTAGTGGTTTACAGCAACAGGTAATGTCCATATTAATTTACACCAAGAAATGCGAAGAAACAATGAGTTATGCAGTAGCAGAAGTGCAATTAAATTATTAAATAAACAGCATATGATTTCAAAATTTGTCTACAATAACTGTACCTATAGTTGTGAACACATCACAATGCCAACAAAAAAAGTTAAGCCGACAGAATATAAAGAAAATGTAATACATACATGTTCATGCGCAGCTTTGAATTGCCTATAGCATCGGCGGGTCGCTCTATGGCTTAATTGCATAGAGTTCAACGACTAGACTTACTTTGTGTGCATATCGGGAGGTGGTAATGAGGCGGCCAATTTTAAGACCCCATTTTACCTTCGCTAGGTGCCAGGCAGTAAGAAAAATAGCGTGGTCAAATGCGGAATGAGTGGTGTTCTGTCCTCTCTTCATTCTCCTTTTTGCCACCCCCCCCCCCCCCCCCTCTTCTTTACTCGCATGCTGACCCCCTGGAGACAAAGTTCCCGCATTGCTAGATGACTCCGAGACCCCTTCTGTGGGTCCACGTGTATGAACGTGCCGTCGGGGACAAAAGTTTCTGGACCACGTGAGCCGTGAACAAAGCTTATAACTTGAGACCACATGTACGTGAGGAGGTGCGAGAGCAGGATTTTGACATTCAACTCCACAAGTGTGGTCTCTAGCCTGCGGATAATAACACAGCTATGGCCGCGTTTGTGGAGCATGCAGTCCAGAAACTTTCTTCCCAACTGTACTATAAGCAAGAAATGATACACGAACGAGGGATTTCAGACCCTACCAGCAAAATAAGATCTTAGCCAGGGAAAGCTCAGCTCTAGCTCAGGTTGTTTTAACGTTGAATTTGGAAGGCTGGCGATTGTACTTATTTTTCTGTATAATCCACCCCTTATGTAATACCCCTACGGGGGTACTTAAGGTAAGAAACTGAACTGAACTGAACTCTTCTTCAGAAGAGTTAATCAACATCACTTGTATTACCACCTAAGCTTTCTTGTTCACGTTGCATTCGTTGCTGATAGTACCTCTCTATCTTCCTAAAATTGGTAAATCGGTTTTTGAGGAAATGAAATGACGCGGTATCTGCCTCACATTCTCGGCGGACACCTGAACCGCACCGTGAGGGAAGGGAGGAAGGTGGGAGTGTAAGAAGAAAGAGAGAAAGAGGTGCCGTAGTGGTGATCTCCGGAGTAATTTCGACCCCCTATGGATCTTTAACGTGCACTGACGTCGCACAGCACACGGGTGCCTCTTGCGTTTTGCCATCGAACCCGCCGCGGTCGGGTTCGAACCCGGGTACTGCGGCTCTGTAGACGAGCGCCATCTATATTCCTCCCCTGGCTCTCTTCCTGACAAGGTGTTCACCAAGAGTGACCGCCATCGCACTTCTTCCTTTCCTTATAATCTCCTCTCATCATCCTGTTCACCGGTGCAATCCCATGCACCACAACTATTACGAGCGAGGAAGTAGCAATGTTTCGAAGCAGGTACCGTTCTCTCAAACACACTTTTTGCTCAACACTCGAGCGGTCACGTACGACAGTGCTACGAGGGCTAGCGCGTTTTTCCAGCGTTGCCAACTATTGCGCAAGGCCCAGTATACGCAGCTCGCTGCAAGCCACGTTACGAGGATGCATGACGCTCCCATCAGTAACGACGACGACTGCTCGCAAACATCGTCCGCGTGCATTCGCAACGCGTCCGCGCCCCGTCTGTCGGCGCGGGCTCACATCACGTGCGAATAGCGCCGACAGGTCGCAGCTGCTCCCGCTGTCACCGACCGCGCGAGGCCCAACTGCCGGCGCAACGATCACTCGACTCAGTCGCCGCGTTTGTACGAGTTACGCGCAATGTCGCCACAGCTGGAACTCCGTGTGCCAGCCACGGTGGGCCTCGGTGAACACATGTTTCCGGCGCCTTCTCGTTTTGACCGGGAAATGAATCTTTTACTCCCTTCTAGCCTGCGCTGAAAGATTTCGCAGGTATACATTCCACAATCCAAGAGGAAACGGGCGGAGGCCCAATTCTTCTCATGACTATAACCCTAAGATAGCTCGAATTTCATAATTGCAGTTTTAGTGCTGCATCACGTAGGATTTGAGGAGCTCATGGCTTAGTGGTAGCAGTACGCTTGTCGGTGCTTTAAAATCAGTGACGTCACCAGTTCGGGATAACTTTTGACTGAAGGAAAGCGAGCACTGCCGTCATCATCTGCTGGCCAATAGGAGTTCGCAACCTATATCATGTGATTCATGGTTTGGTTTGGTTTGGTTTATGGGGTTTAACGCCCCAAAGCGACTAAGGCTATGAGAGACGCCGTAGTGGAGGGCTCCGGAAATTTCGACCACCTGGGGTTCTTTAACGTGCACTGGCATCGCACAGTACACGGGCCTCTAGAATTTCTCCTCCAAAGAAATTCCAGCCGCCGCGGCCGGGATCGAACCCGCGTCTTTCGGGTCAGCAGCCGAGCACCATAACCACTGAGCCACCGCGGCGGCGCTGTGATTCATGTCCGTGTCGTAAGAGTGGAGGAAGGGTAGGCGAGAGAGAAGGAAGCTGGTACGCATCTACTGCTTCCAAAAGGTGAACAAAATACCACTATTTCCTTATTCGCTTCAAGCAGAAGTAAAATCAGGATCGTCCAGCATTTCGGAATCGATTGAAGTACAGGAAGCTCCAACGAGAAAGGGAACACATTGTTTGCATTCAGCCAATGATTGCTGCAAATGTATGAACAAAAAACGCACTTTTTCCTTCGTTCTTGAAAATTGTCCTCCCTATACAAATAATATTCAAGAGAAATTTTAAGCTTCAGTCTAGAAGAAGCAACATAGTTAATTCTTGCGCGCAAACTCACTGTTCCCTTTCATATTTAGGCTGCTTGTACATTTAAAATTATGGCACATACTTTACCACCTCATGCATTTCTGAAGCTTTCTCTCCTACTACATAAGTTATTTCCCAGCTTAGACTCTCTATACACAAGAAAGCTTGTTTTTGAAAGTGTTTTGATAAGGAACGAAACGTGTAAAGAACCTACAACAACAAGCCTTCTGTAAACGCTGCCGACGGATACGCTTCGAAATGCTTCCGCTAAGCCTAATACATCATAGTCCGCAATGGTAATGACGACGGACTTCCAGGTACTTCAGGTACTTCGAAACTTCGGTGCCAACATTTTCTTGCGTTATTACCACGGTGCCAAAACAACAGTGTCCCTTATTGCCGTATTATATTCGCTCAGAATGGATGTCGAATAAGATGAGGAAATACATTTTCCAGGCCGGCCATTTCCAATTCCTCAAAGTGTAAGTCAAAGGGGAAACTCTATCCGGTGGTATTCTATATGGTGTTTCGGAGATTGGGCGATGGGCTTCAGAGCGACAATGCGCCGTAGGGAGCTATCGCCGCAAGGTACATTTGACCAAGGTAAACTCTGTCAAAAGCTTACAGCCCAAGCAGTTTGCTTCTGGGCTGCGTTGTGTGAATCGTTGGGCACCGCAATAGTTCATAAGGCTTTCAAGGTGAGAGGAACCCTTGTCCTCAACTTTCCAAAAGTTGCAACTTCCGCGGCTGATACAAAAGCCCCCAACGGGGCTCAAAAGCGGATACCTTGGGCTGCACATGCTGCCGCATTGCCTGTGGAAGGGACTGCGAGCCACACATTCTCGGAGAGCGAGCGAGCACCTCAAAGACACTATGAGCATTAAGTGTTCGTCAACACCGGTGGCGTTACATTATCTGCCTCAGAGTGCAAGCGCATGATGATGAGCAGACCTCTATCCTTCTTATAAAAACAACGATTGGGCAAATAAATGCACATGCTTATCAATGTCAGCAAGTATACTGGGTGGATTTACTGATGCTGAAGAACGAAGCAGTGCAAGCAGTGTCAGTGATGGAGGTCATGTAGTGGAAAAAAGCTCATTACACTGCAGGTGTACGTAAAGAAACAATGTGGCTCAGTGGTTACAGCGCTCGGCTGCTGACCCGAAAGACACGGGTTCGATCCCGGTCGCGACGGTCGAATTTCGATGGAGGCGAAATTCCAGAGGCCCGTGTACTGTGCGATGTCAGTGCACGTTAAAGAACCCCAGGTGGTCGAAATTTCTGGAGCCCTCCACTACGGCGCCTCTCATAGCCTGAGTCGCTTTGGGACGTTAAACCCCAACAAACCAAATCAAAGAAACAGTCGGAGAGCGAAAAAAAGGCAGAGGAATTACGTTATATCATTTTTCAACTGCAGTTCTACATGAATACGTTAATAATTTGATTAAGGATAAAATTAAAATAACTACAAGAAAAATAAAAGATGGCAACGTGAACTTAATTTATATGCTGCCGGCTTCATCCGAGGTGATCATGTTCTCACAACAGTAACAACATCGAAAAAGCTCGTACATATCTTTGCAGCGGCGACAAAGTAAATGTGACGGATGTAATAGTTGCAATTTACCCATTTTATTGCACAGTTTAACTCGTTTGAGCGTTAATTACCAAAAGATCACAAAAAGCAGGCGCTACACTTCATTGCATGCAAGGCGAAGAGAGGAGCGCGTGAGCGGGTACGGGTATGAGGCACAACTGGAGATCAGAACGCCTTGCGCAGGCTCGCAACAGCTGCGGAAAGCCAATCAAACAGCGCATTTAGGAGCGCGGGCGAGGGCGTGCTGGAGGGGAAGGAGAGAAAGAGAGAGCCGACAGAGCGCGATGTAGCAGCCCGGCGTGCCTGCTAGGAGCGCTATACGCAAACCGCGGCGCTCATAAATAAACCTCGAAATGCCCACGGCCACATCTGGAACCGCAGCGGGCGTTGACGCGCCAGCCCTGCGGGACAGGCTGTTGACACAGACCGCGCGCATCATTTCCATAATTGGGACGCACGACTCCGCTCCGAGTGACACCTGCGGCTCTTCAACGGTGTGTGGGCACCCTTGTATTTGTTCGCATATGCCTGTGTGTGAGGGGGTGCGTGTCTGTTCTTCGCACCTTTGACACAGGCCGCGCTAATCCAATGACACGCCGTTAAAACAATTTGTTGCGCGCCACCGTAAGCGTGTGTTTTGGGAGTATACTGCATTTTCACGAATACAAGCCGCCCGCTCTTCGCTTCCGTGTCCCTGTTGGATTTTATTTTTAAAACGTCGATTATTTTACACGATGCATGGAAGTAATAAATTATACACATGGAAGGAGGTTTAAAGAATCATTTACGTTCAAAAGGGAACACGAAAGGACAACTTGTCATGATGCAACGTAGCATGTTCTGATGCTCTGATGCCCAACGCCAGATCCGTTGCTGCCAGGTCATCATCATCATCATCAGCCTGACTACACCCACTGCAGGGCAATGACCTCTCCCATGTCTCTAAACACATGGTGGCTCTTATACAATCACCAACCAACTACTTTGAACAAGCTCTGTTGTCCAGAATCTGAAATGACCTCTGCGGAAACCTCCGACTCACAATTATACCAATTTTTCCACCGTTCACATCACTTTGAGCCTCGGTAAAGCGCACGCAGCCAGATCCATGTGCTCCGATATCCAACTTTTGAAACCAGCAGAACGTCGCTGAATTACAAGACCATTCCAGAGTGAACGGAATAGCGCGCAATATCTACCGCACCAGACAAACCAGTTCTGTGTCTGTATATTATGGGATTAACTGTAACAGGATTATATACTTGCCATTCCATGGGCACCAACTATCCGAGTATATGACTCGTGTTACAAGACCGGCAGCGTTGTTACAGGAGAGGATACCAAGTCTTGCATCGTCCGCATCATTTTGCGCCCTAGTATATCTCTCACGAGCAGCTCTGCACGCGCGCAGATGCAACTTTTGCAACCGCCTCGTTATGCCGTAATGTACCGCGCTTGCAGCCGTTCGCCGCGACGTTGCGGCGCGGACCCTGCCACCAGCGCTGCCGCTGCCTTTCGGCGCAATTCCTCTGCTTCCACCGTCGGAGGGGGGGCACGCATCGCCGTCAGGGCGCCAGATATCTGGCCGGCCGAAGGCGAAACCGTAATGGTGTGCCCGGGTGCTGGCCCCGCGCTGATGTGTGTGCGCGCACCGCCGCCATGGGAATCTAAACCGGATTGAGTCGATCCGAGCGGCTCTGGTGGGATCGTGCCGTTCGCTCGGCCCTGATGATGACGCGATGCACAACACCACCGCGGCTCCTGCTTCTTCTGCTGCTGCTGCTGCTGCTTGCCGCGTTGCTGCTGCTGCTGGCGGGGCCTTATAACCCCAGCGCTGAGGCAAACGCCAGCCGATGAAGGGAAGAACGCGAGGGACAAAGAAAAGAAGCAGAGCCCGAGATCGGGCCGTTCCCCCAAACTTTGTTCTCTTTGCTTCCTTCCTTGCTTCGCCAATGCAGGGCGAATGTCTCGCGTTACCTGTTGGGAATGGTTCGAAGACAAGGAGCAGAAGCAGACCCCAAGAAGGAGCGAGGCATCAACGACTGCGATAGGGAGGAAGAAACACGGAACAATAAAAAAAAAAAGAAATACTAGGCAGCCGGCCCTTCGGAAACTTTATTCTCCGTGCCCTTTCCCGCTGCACCAGGGGGCTCATGTTTCACGTTGGTCCTCGTGTGTAGGCCGCTGCGGAATGGTCCCAGATGAGGACACCCATGCGCGGGCCGCAGCGTGGACTCGGTTCTCAGGCTGCTGCGCGTATTAGGCGCTGCCTGCTGCCCATAACGAGCATAGGATTGCTGCCGTGTTCCGTGACTCGCGCGTCATCGTCCACTCAGTCGCTGCTGCGTGTCGCTCGTTATACGGGGTAGCTGCGCTGGCTACCGCGTTTCGTTGTCTACCGGGCTGCTCGACAGCTTTATGAGTGTGCGTATAGAGAAAGGGCGCATGCTACTATCTCCTCTGTCCTAACAGGCGGGTCTGGGTATACGCTACCCCCGAATAGCGCTGTCAAAAGCATCGTGTTCACACATATGAAGCGTGTTAATCCCGTTTTTTATCACTTCATCACCAGTATTTTTGACCCCAAGGAGTAGTGGCGAATAAAGTTAATTAACAGAATAAACTTTCTCGGACAGCTACGACACAAACCTTGTCTGTCTATACGCAACAGCACGATCTCTACAGCTGGTTCTGTTTATGGAAACTTAAGAAACGCTTAACCGAAAACACTTCTTATGGTAGTCGCGTCGTCTGATCTCACGGCAGACGTTATTTTGTCGGAGCCTTCTCGTATACTCGAAGAACCCTGAACGGCATGCGTTTGTATTGTCATGAAGCATTGTCAGAGCATACTACTAGGCGAGCATTGCACTTTTATGCGCTGGCAACCTACATCCTTGTGTGAACATACAGCTTTTCTGAGTACGTCACTTTCTCATGTACGCAAGCCACTTCTCTTTTCGACTTTTCGAGGTTACTGCTTTTTATGCGAGAAGCTGGTTTCCTTTGCCAGCACCCCCCTTTTCTGAGCCTGCATATGACTTTATTGTACGGTCTTCTCACACTCCTATGCGAACAAGTCATTTTCCTGCGAAATCTTGCTGCTTACTTAAGCGAACATTACAATTTTCTGTCTTTATTTTGCGAGCATGCAACTTTCCTCTGCGAGCTTGTCGCATTCCTGCTCGTGTATATCACTCTTCTGTACGAGCGTCCTACTTTCTTGAGCAAACATGCCACTTTCCTGCCTCAACATGCTACTTTCCGGATGAGCATGTGACATTCCTGTATGGGCATATCAGTTTTATAGGCGAGAAACTTAATCTCTTGCGCGAAGATGCCACCTTTCTGCCTAAGCATGCTAATTCCCTAGGAGAGCATGTGACACTCCTGTACGAGCTATTCTTCTGAGCAAGCAACCCTTCTTTCTTGTCGGAACATCCACTTTTCTGTTTCAGTTTTCTAATTTTATTTTACGCGCATGTAACATTCATCTGCGAGCATGTCAGTTTTATCTGATAGCAGTTTACATTCTCGCTAGAACATGCACCTTTGCTGAGCGTTTCCCTGCCCTGTGCACGCATTTCATGTTCCTCTTCGAGTGTAATACTTTCTTGTATGAACATCTGTTTTCCTGCCGCTGTGCGCCACTTTTCTGTACGAGCATGTTAAATTCCTGCTCCAGTGTTTAACTTTCTTTTATGGACTTGGGATTTTCCTATGCGAACTTGCAACTTTCCTTGCGAGCCTGCGATTTTCTTGAGGATGCTCACACAAGGAAATGGCATGCTCAGGTAGAAAACTCAGCATGAGGTTTCCTTGTCTTAGTATGCTACATTCTTGCGCCAGCATCCTAGCTTTTTGAGCGAACAGGGAACGTTCCTGCGCGACTGTTAGCTTTCTGTGTGAGCATGGTAGTTTCCTGTGCGTGCATGTCCGTCTGAGTATGTCATTTTCCTATAACAGCATGCCATTCTGCTGTCGGGTCATGCCACTTTCCTGCGCCAGCAGGCCACTTCGCTGTGCAGGCGAGTCCCATTTCGGCGCTAACATATCACTATCATATTGGCATGTCACGTTTCTCTGTGAGGGTGCTACTTTCTTGGGTGGACAGTCACTTTTTAGCCTGAACATGCTCCTTTTCGGTACGAGCATGTGACTTTCTACGCGGACATATTACTTTTCTCTGCTAGCATCCCAATTCTTTTTGGAAACACGTCACCTCTATTAGCATGGTACCTTCCTGTGCGAGCACCCTACATTCTTTTGTGACCACGTAAATTCTGTGTACGAACATGCAACTTTCTGTTGGGAGTATGCCTGCGCACTCTAGGAGTTGCCTGCGAGGTTCTCGTCTGCCTGCCGTAAGGAACTTATAGCGTTTTATGCGAAAGTGAAACACCCGTATCGCAGTAAAGATGGTGTCGGCGTTGCCGTTGGCGTGACGGAAAAATTAGGACTAGTTGATTACAAGAGCCTCCCATAAATGACGCCAACCACACCAGCGGCGCATCGAAAGTCCCTAATCCTCGGGCCCTCGGGCTGCGAATCAGACGCGCTACCGTTACGCCACGGACACATTCGTAGGGCTTGAGTTAGCGGGGATTTAGACACGTGTCGCGTGATTTTTCACCTAATGATTGTGATCGTGAAAGAGGAAACAGTGTCCATTTCTGCGTGGGCAAAGGGACCGCTGTCGCGTCGTACCTTTAAAGGCGGAGGTTAAGTGTCTCCCAATTTTTCGTTATATATCCTCGGTCTGCTTCCGCTTCCCCGGTACACACCGTCTCCGGTGCACGTCAATTAGCCGCGCAGCGTCTAGGCCGTACTAGCCGTACCAGACGAGCCGCGCGCAGTGGCCCACGCGAAGAGCACGTTGAATCAGCGGAGAACCGCGCGGATTCTTACGCGTCTTCCTCTCTCGCCGAAGTCTACCCGCAAAGAGGGGAAAAAGAGAAAAGAAGCCTTCGGCGGTTCGCCCGCAGACAAGATCGTTTAGGGCGCACTCACGCCGAGCAATAAGCGTTTTTCAAGTGCACGTTGCGGCGTCGGCCGAGCAAGAAGAAGAAGAAGCGGCGGGAGAGGAAAAGAAGAGAAGAAGCGGGCCACCGGAATCCGCGCCGATCGCTTTCCCATCACGGGGTCATCATGTTTCCCAACCAGTTCCGCATATATCCGCGCGCGCGCGCGCCAACCCCGCTCGCCCGAGAAAGACGGCAGTGTTGCTGCTACGCAGCTATGAAGTATCCCCCCTCCCCCTCAGGGTGCCGTTTGTACCGTCTCTGCCACGTTATAAGCCGCCTCGAAGACTCCCTTCGTCTCTTTCAGGGGTGACTTTCTCTCGTTCGTGTTCTGTTACGCTGCGGCAAACTGCTAAAAGCTAGATTTGTGCTGACGATGCGCAGCCGAAGTTGTAAACGAATGGTACCGCAGCTTAAACTGGCCATCGCTTCAGCCTATCATTAGTTTGCAATTGCTCTGTAACCACGATTGATTTGCTCCAGTTGCTCATAGTTTAGTAGCTTGGATCATCTAAGACGTTGAACTAAAGAAAGATTTAATTTACTTTTATTTCAATATATTGCTACTCCCACGTGGGGCAGTTGCAGGAGTGGGTTTGTATGCTAGAAAAGTACGAATCAGCAATAAATAATGCAAGCAAGAATAAATCAAAATTAAACATTTAAAAGCGGACACGTCGAACAAACAACTAGACAAGAGACTCAAGATAATCTTCAACTTTGGGCATCAAAGCAAAACATTCATGCACGTCGCGAAGCATTCATTCTTACACACACAGATTACAATTCAAGCAAGGAACAACGTGAAAATAAAAGCAGACTGAAGAAGGTAATTAACTTTGACTTGTTGACAGGGGTGATGCAAACGGAAGCTCAATGAACTTCCACAGAACAATATGTTGGGCGAGTTGTTTTTTCTTTTTTTTACTTACATAACAACAGCGCATTTGATCGAACAAAGAGAACACAAAACAGAGCGGTGAAGCCGAGTGATCGTACTCTGCATGACGCCGCGGCTACTAATGGATTTATGAGCATAATATGAACTTATATAAGGCGTTCCATTCGCGTACACGGCTCGAGCCGTATCAAAATAAACAGAAAATTTTCTGCTGCCACAACAAATTTTCGTGCAGTATTCTGGGATCTGACAACAGAAATTCTTGTGGTAACAACATGATTTCCCGCAGCATTGAGCAGTCTCCTGTCGAAACTACGGAGCCAGTTATGTCGCAACAACAAACTTCACAATACTACAGAAAAATCTTTCATAACGACAGGACGACAGAAATTTCTATTGTATTTTGGAGCCCCGCCGCGGTGGCTCAGTGGTTACGGCGCTCGGTTGCTGACCCGAAAGACGCGGGTTCGATCCCGGCCGCGGCGGCTGAATTTCGATGAAGGCGAAATTCCAGAGGCCCGTGTACTGTGCGATGTCAGTGCACGTTAAATATCCCCAGGTGGTCGAAATTTCCGGAGACCTTCACTACGGCGTCCCTCACAGCCTATGTCGCTTTGGGACGTTGAACCCCGAGAAAGCAAAAGAGAAAACAATATTGTATTTTGGAACCGGCCCTGTCGTAGTTTTTTACAGCATATATAATTTTCCCTTCTTCCTAGGAAAAAAAGCCTTCTTCCTAGGAAAAAGGAAAAACTATGTATTGTTGACACCAGGGTTTTCATTCATCGTTCCTCTAGAACGGTTAAAACTAATAGTAGCAGGATCCCTGTGAACTGCATTACGAATTAATTGGCAAAAACTTAAGTGTGTGGAGTGTTACGCATGCTACGTAATTATTTTGTCGAACACTTTTCAGCACTTAGGAGAGCAGAAAGTTGGGCAAGTTGGTTAATATTTATACTGAAAAAATTGCACAGAAAAAACGAGGACGAAGCAAAGACAAGACGAGGACGAGCGCTAACTCACAACTGAAGATTTATTCCGAAACACATGCACATATAAACAGGAAAATAAAACAAAAACAAAACTAATCATACCAATCTGACATCATTGATGTCAGATTGGTATGATTAGTTTTGTTTTTGTTTTATTTTCCTGTTTATATGTGCATTGATGTCAGATTGGTATGATTAGTTTTGTTTTTGTTTTATTTTCCTGTTTATATGTGCATGTGTTTCGGAATAAATCTTCAGTTGTGAGTTAGCGCTCGTCCTCGTCTTGTCTTTGCTTCGTCCTCATTTTTTCTGCGCAATTTTTTCAGTATACCTTTCAGCACAATTATAGTGCCAAGTGACGCCCAAAGCGGAAAAGCAGTATGAAATGGTGCACTCAATCCCGTAGTTCCGTGCTGCTTCCGGACGAGCCACCTTACGTAGAATACCTGCGAGAACAAACGCAATCGTGACATCCGTTGCTGTTGACTTCGAAATCAAAGTGAAGAGGCGGCGTTTCGAGGTTCCCTGTGGGGCGATGTACGGTAAAATGTGCCAGAACTAATGTCATGACAATATTTTTTTTCTCACTGCAAGGATGGTGTATCTTTCATTCTGAGAGAGATGGCCAAAACGAGATTGAAATTCGCCTCGCTAATATGAGGCAAGACTACGATGCCATGTGTGAGGCGCATCATAAAAATCCATTAGGCTGCTGTACTGGCTGCAGTCCCGATAGTGACCTATAGGTGCGCGCATATTTCTGTGCTAACTGCCCACAGAGGCGAGGGTCGCCGCGCGCGAAGGGGCCACTCGCAGGGATGATCTTTGGTGGGTTCGAATGGGTGCATCAAGGTCTTGAGGAACCCTCAAGGGTACGCAGGTCGTGGGTATAGAGTTGAGGGCGGAAGTCATTCTCAGAAGTCTGCCGACAAGCGAGTACTGTACACTTAAAATTGAAATCTGTGTCAACCCAGAGCCAAAGCAGAGAAGCCAACATTAAGCAAGCCCGGATAAGCTATAGGAAAAGCGAAGGAAAACGTCTCCAGCCGCGGCCTATTCGTTGTCGGTAGCAAGACGCTGCCGCTTATATTTCCATTCCGGAACGTATTGTGGATGAGGCGTGACCGCCGAACGCTTCCTGTCGGACTCGATCCCTCGCGCTGGCGCGCGCTCGAAATAAGAAGCCGAGCGAAGGAACGCGAAGCGTCGTCGGATGATGACGACGAAGAGCCGCGAATATAGCGGGCAAGCCGTCGTGCGCCTTCCGGTTGTCTCGCGTGTGCTAATCTTGCTCCTGTGCACGTACAGCTGCGAACAACGTCGTAGTGGAAGGCTCCGGATTATCGCACCTCACAAAGGTGGTTTTTTTTCTTTTTCACCTCTTCGCCTCCCTCGAAATCGATCGCCGAGACCACCATCCCGTGGCCTTGGGCTCAGCACCAGAACACCATATAACTGTCAGACATCGCGATGGGTGTGCGTTATACAGCGATAGCCACATGTATCTGAAGCCGGATGATCGCATCAAATCAAGTCAAATTAAATATTTGTTTCCCACCCCTGCGCGAAAGTTGGAATAAGACAAAAGCTGCTTTTTTATTCAGCTTCACGATTTTCGGTACGCCGTTGAGTATAAGGGCAGAAGTGGCATCCCTTACAAAAATTTTTAGACTGTCTATGGACTGTCCATAGACTTTTGTCTATAAAGTCTGTGGCCGCCGCGGTGGCTCAGTGGTTATGGTGCTCGGCTGCTGACCCGAAAGACGCGGGTTCGATCCCGGCCGCGGCGGTCGAATTTGGATGGAGGCGCAATTCTAGAGGGCCGTGTACTGTGCGATGTCAGTGCACGTTAAAGAACCCCAGGTGGTCGAAATTTCTGGAGCCCTTCACTACGGCATCTCTCATAGCCTGAGTCGCTTTGGGACGTTAAACCCCATAAACCGACCAGCCTATACAGTCTGTGACTTTCAATAGACAAACCCTATCAACTAGAATAGAGACAATAAAAATCATGCAGACAGTTATAGACAGTCCATAGATTCATGGCCACACACTTTTCGCAGAATTTTGTCAATAGAGAGTCCGACTATGAATATACAGAAGGAAATACCGGTAGGAAGGAAATGGAGTTTACAAGAAGTCTGTAGGTAGTATAGACCATTTTTATAACTAATACACATCAAAAATATAGCATATTCCGAAATAACATGAAAATTTTGCATTAATGAATCTTAATGCCTTCACTTGCATGTACAACACGAATGACATAAAGCTACAGAACACCGGTAGGTTACAGAAACAGTTAATTACAGTCATTTACAAAAGCACACACAAGAAAGCAGCGCTAATGCAGAAAATAAAGAATACAGAAAAGTACAATAGCTGCACCAGCCGGACTGCTCGCAAAAAATTATAGTTTGCGAAACTCTCGAACAGGAAGACGTGTTACATCAGTTCCCTTTAGATGAGATCGGTGCAGTACGCAGCATTGGATCAATAGAACGAAACGATGGGTCACCGTGATCAGTTCGACTAAAATTAATCTATCAATTTTCAGAATGTTCTGTGGAATAGGCGCACGTATTGATGTTTACATAAGTTAGCTAAAGTCCTCAAATTATTGTCATCGTTTATTTAATTACTCACTGTTGTGCCTCGGCGAAAATTGCAGAAGTTATGTAATAACTTCCGATGTTTACACCGGCGATGGCTGCGGTGTCAGTAACCGAAAAAAAAAAATCGGCCACGTCAACCACCATGGATCATAATGTGTATATGACTATAGTCTCTCCAAGTTACCAGTATTTGCTGTGTGATATTACAGCATCACGTGAACACCTTGGATACTCTGCTCCTCATTAGGCGCGACTTTATCAGTGCGTGTCGGAGAAATGAAATACTGAGAGTGGAGAACCTGAAATGAATTCTGTCAGTACTCTTTTTTGATACAGTTAACCCTCTACTGCGATGCCCTTCCGAGTGCTGTAGGTTTCGCGAATTAATTAATTAAGTAATTAATTAATTAATTAATGCATGTTCGTGATTTGTCTCCGCTTTCACTGGCGAATGTGAAATCGCTGAGGACAGATTTGCCTCCGAACCGTCTGGCACCAAGCGAAAGAATACGGAAAGAAAACCTGTTTTTTTTTTTAATTCTGATAATTGATTTTCACGCGTCACAGCAACACGGCTTGTAATGACGCCAATCATCGTAATGGGCTTCGTGCTTCTTTAGACCCCCTGAGGTTATTAGCATACATCGAAATCTTAGCGCAAGTGAATTCTTGCATTTCCCCGTCGAAGTTCACAAAGAGGAATGCACCTATATGAGAGTAAAAAAAGGAGTAATATGTCCTCTAAAGCAGTCCCTTGTATAAAACGTAGTGCGCTATAGGACAGATTAATCCCTCTTTACTCCTCTCTGTTTAGGGTGTGTGACCGCCGCGGCCGAATCACACCCAAGTTTGTATTTGTGGTCCTTCATTGCGAATGAGGAAGACTGGATGAGCGAAATGTCCACTGCGCAAGCTGTTGTCTTCTACACGGCTTTTTACTCGTAGTTGCTTTGCGAAAAATTCAATTCCGACGCTAATGCCAGGCGCGCTGCCAAGCCTTCTACGAACGCTGCTTATAACCGCGCAAACACGGCAGACGGGTTAAGCGCAAGCGCGCAAACGCACGCGCGGATACACCGGGATGGGAAGGAGGGGAGAGCGGCCCGTTGAGTGCGCCACGGTAGCGCCAGCGGTTGTTGACTGCCGCGGCCTGCATGCCCATGTCCGGGCGACGAGCAGTCGGAGAAAGCGCGCGCCCGTAAAAATCCACTTTCCGCGATTTGCGAAAAGGGAGGGGGAATCACCGCCGCAGCCGCCACTGTCATCCGCTTCTTTACTACGTAGGTTTTTCTTCTTTTTTTCCTTAGTTTCGACCCTCGCTGAAGACGGCGGCAGTGGATGCTCGGACGGAGCTGGAAGAGTGCTGCCAACTTCGGCCTCAGCGCAGGAGACAGAAAGGGGCGTACTGGAACATAATGTACGCGGCCAGTTGGACCCGCCGCGGTGGCTTAGTGGTTAAAGGGACACTGAGGAGAGCTCTATTAATATTTTTTTTTATAGCAAAATCCGATAGTTCGGCATTTCATGGCTTTGTTGCCACTTGGCCGGCAGCGAAAGATGCATTTATTTCTAAGAAATTTGGATTCGAAGTTGAAATAGTTTTTCCCGCCGCTCTGATTCAAACTTGGGATTCTGCTATGACGACACAGAACTAAGTGACGTGAAAGATGACATTCACATGACGTAACGCAGACTCCGTGATTTCTGTGGTCAGCAGTGCGGCTCAGCAGCAGCCGAAAAGAAAGCTACCGCCGGCCGCACGTTGAAGGCATCTATCGGCTATTGCGGCTGTCGCTTCGTTTACATTTGCACCGCCGTTTTTCCAGCGTTACGATGGATCCCCTTCTCGAAGTCGTCAACGAAGTTCTCGCAAATAGACGCCTTTAGCATACCGTGTACCTTGTTACCGTTAGCGGAATACCGGGAGCCCCCATACCGCTGAGAGCAAGCGCTGATTGGTCCCGGCGCTGCAGGAGCGCGCGTAGCTATCGGGTACGTGGCGGCATCTGGCGACGTCAAGATTTGCGCATGCATTTGCTGCGCCTCAGTGATTCGTAGCTTCTCGTGTCCTAGTGTTGCTAGAACTATTGGTTCTAGCAACACTGTTTTGTCCTATGACGCCATGACGCTTGTACTTGCGAGTTTGGCCTGTGGCGGCGATACCTGTATTTTGGTTCTTGCTCTTTTCTATGTTACAGGAGCTTTGTTGTCAGTATGAATGGCGTTTTTGTAATCAGGAGCTGGTATTCTGTCGATGCAAGTCAACTTCAATTTCTCCTCAGTGTCCCTTTAAGGCGCTCGTATACCGAGCCAGAGTACCCGGGCTGGAACACGACCGCGGCGGCTGGATTTCGATGGAGGCGAAACGCAAAAGTTTGGTTTAGGTTTATTGGGGTTTAACGTCCCTAAGCAACTCAGGCTATGAGGGACGCCGTAGTGAAGGGTTCTGGAAGTTTCGATCTCCTGGGGTTCTTTAACGTGCACTGACATCGCACAGTACACGGGATTCTAGAATTTCGCCGTCATCGAAATTCGACCGCCGCGGCCGGGATCGAACCTGCGTCTTTCGGGTTAGCAGCCGAGCGCCGTAACCACTGAGCAACCGCGGCGGGGCGAAACGAAAAAGGCGCCCGTGTGCTGTGCGATGTGAGTGCTCGTTAAAGATCCCCAGGTGGTCGAAATTGACCCGAAGACCTTCACTACGGCACCTCTTTCTCTCTCCCTCTTCTTTCACTCCCACCTTCCTCCCTTCCCTTACGGCGCGGTTCAGGTGTCCGCCAAGATACGTGAGACACATACTGCGCCATTTTTTATCCTCGAAAACCAATTTGCCAAGATAATTTACCGGTAGGAAGAACAGAGCTTAGAGAGTACGGCTTTAAGCTGTTAATCTAGCAGAACTTTTTGCTGGGCTAGTTGGTCCATTCTGACATTGGTGAAAACAGCGCGAAAGAAGAAGCCCGAAGGCGAAACGAGGAAGTGACAGGAAAGAGCGCTGTCACTTCCTCGTTTCGCCTTCGGGCTTCTTCTTTCGCGCTGTTTTCACCAATGTTAAGCTGTTAAGCTCTTCAGTAGTTCACCTATAAATTGTTACGGCGCAGGTCCTCGTAATTTTGTTAGTTGCACATAATTTTGTGTGTCTTTATTGACGCCAAAAAATTTATCCAACCTTCTTTTTGGCCCAGTGTTAGCACACGAAAAAAGCAAGAAAAAAAATGGACAGAATTAAAAACAGCTACTTACCGCAACTGACGGAATTATCAGAAGTCCATACAGCTACAAAGTCGGTACAGCTGAATATAGCTAGAAATACTGCCGTAAGCAAAAATATTCCACATGACTTTACACATTTGTATGCAAGAAAAAAATCGATTAGCCGGTTTTTCGGTGAAAAGCAAGCGGTTTCTTGTCGCATTTCATGCCGAATCTACTGATTAGTCGCTCACAATGCTCTTAAAACCTAGGGAGCTTAGGTACCTGACGAGAAAATTCCAATACGTGTTGAACACTCTCTGTTTCATCTGCCATAACGGCACCGGAAGTGTGCCTACGGAACACTTGAAAGCCCAGTCTAGTGAGACCACGCGAACTACACTTAACCACATGAAACAATGGGGAAGGAGGTACTAAATCATGTGTGGTTCGACTGATAAAACCAAGGAGAATCAAAAAACGACTCGCAGCATAATTAACATGGCCCTTAAATTTCAAGCTTGATGTAAGTTTAACACCTAAAGTCGCGCATATATATATAATTCTATTTTCTAAAAATTTCCACTAAATCATCAATCTGTTTCCGTCCTCCCAACATTCTCGAAAGGTCATGAAATACGATAATGTTTCCATGCATTAAAAAATTTCTTGAAAAAATTAATATTTTTACTATCATTACGCTCTCTCAGAGATGCAGGCCAGCCCAGCTTCCCTGATTAGAACAAAAAAATTCAGCCACAGAAATGTGAAACAAGGCTACTCATGATTGGAATTTTTAGCGATTTTAGTAGTCTTTTCAGTGTATCAAACATGACATTTTGTTTTAAAAGTTAGGTCACTGTAGAATTCATGATACTGCATAAGGTAAAGGTATATTCTAATATTATTTAAGTTAGCGCAATGAACATGTTGAAATAAATAGTATGCCCTCCCAGTTTAAAGCAGGTAAAATTTGGAGTTCCGCAAGGCAGCGTGGTGGAGCCCCCCTCTTTCAATGTCTATGCAAATGATTATGTTCTTGTGAATTCTGAACATAATACATGACTACGCCGATGATAGTGCTGTGCTTTTCACTTCAGACAGTGTCACAAACAATCGTGGTCTCAAACGCTCAGTGCCGCAAAAGATATAGGACGTCACTAATTAATCGCTTAAATATTAACGCTGCCAAAATAGAGGCAATCTTATTTCAAGCAAAAAATAAAAACGTGTTTGAAGACTGCCCTATAGTAGGTTCTGACTGATGTTATTTATTCTGTGAGAAAGTTAGGTGTGCTTTCTGATAGTCTGATGTAATACACCGATCGCACAGAATTTCTTGCTTGAAGGCCTGCTGAAGTCGCTGGAATATTATTCAGGATAAAACCACTGTCATATAGTGTTAAACTTTTTTATATGATGATTTATCCCTGAGTCATATACAAAATCTTGCCTCGTGTGCAGCACGACCTCTGCTACAAACATAAATCGATTACTCCTGCTTGGAAGTTTACTATCTGTACAGCACCATCAGATGCTTATGCCATACCTCTTTTCAAACGCCTGCTAATGTTCCCATTGCAGTGCGTGTTTAATTCCTGGCTATTACTGGATCATCCTGAAAAAAAAAAGAAAGCCAATCGTAAATTAATTACATAGCTAACTTCAGTCGAAAAATGGCACAATACGCCAACTATATGCATTGCGACGCTACATCACCATTTACCATGTTTCTTAATTATCATATGGGCAATAACATCGATGTGCGAGTATTTCAGTGATATTAGTATCTCAGTGAATATTTTATTGATATTAGACATGCTCTAAAATTAACTGACTCATTAGGTGTTGCTTTTGTCTAATTGTATTCGCTGCAAGGTACGATGAAAAATGTATTTGCTTTGAGTATTAACGCTGCATTGAATGCATGTTCATTACTTATTTTTCTTACAATGTCAACTTGCTGGATAGTTTTAATACTGTTTTTGTTTTGATCTGCAAACTGCGGGATCCCGTTTAAGATTCTTAGCTTCTGCTGAGATGTATTGTTCTTTCACGCATTTTGTTTGCTGTCTTACATTTAAGCGAGTATTTGTTTCTTTAGTATTGCTTCTGCTGATGGTCCTGATTTAATGCAGAGTCAGGGTTGAGTACAATGTACATGCGATGACATCTGTTTGTAAAACATACCTATCGCGGTTATTTCATGGGTTACGTTCATATATCGTGCAGGCAGGCTGACATAACGGAAGGTAAGGTGCATTTACTCGTCACCACAAGCGTATATATTTTGCAATAATCGGCAAAAAGCGAAAGAGGGTTCATGTAAAGTGACACGAGTGTCACTTGGAAGAAGGTCCATGCAGTGCAGAGGGGCCATGTATGTAACGGATGGGTCAGTTAGTTGATCGGATTGCAATTTTTTTTTCTGACCAGTCACAGTTCAGCCATTTCAGGTCAGCTAAACCATTTATGATTGATGTCCCGTCCGATGTCCGTCTGGGCATGGGTCTCGCCCGATGGTGATGTCATTGGTAATAACCACGTGATGTTGACGTCATTTTGCGCGAACGACGCCGTCTCCTCTCAACATGCCGTCTGCAGGTGGATGTGAAAACAAAGCTTCCTCTGCAACATGCAGCTTGAAATGGAAAGGTGCAGTCTAGAAGCTCACCCTCCCCCTACCCCCGTCAACCTACCTAATAATATTTTTTTTTTTTCACCAGCACCGCCTGGAATGGAAAGGCGCAGTCCAGCACTTGCGATGCATCCGACCGGCGTTTCGTGCAAGCATAAGTTTTATCATGAAAGTCTACGCTTCAAAGATAATTTTCGTTCTCCTTTTTGTTTGTGGTTTCCATGGCGTTTAGACGTGCTGTTGAAGAGGCTGCCTGAGTGAGCTGCGCTGTAAGTTTATATACTCGTGATCTAGCACGGTTTGTTTCCCGACGTGGAAGCCGCTGATGCCGCACACTTTTATAATGATGAAGAGGGTGCACAAACCACACTGCAGCGCCGCTATGCCCCCCCCCCCCCCCCCCCCCCCAAGAAAAAAAAGGTAGAGAGAGAAAGAGAGAGAGCGAAATCGGGTGTACCGCGCCACCAATGGCAGCAGCGGTGAACCATCATCGAGGCCTGGAGGCCGCGTTGGTGCAGAGGCGCCCACCGCCGCACAGCGGCGCTGCCAAACGAGGTGGAGATGGAGGTGCGGGGGAAGGTAGAGCGAGAGGTAAGGGAACCATTTGTGCTGCGTCATTTTACGCCCCTCTTGAAGCTGACGATCGGCCCCTGCGGTCGTTTACGCGCCCTCCCGCCGCCGACAGCGCCGCCAAGGGGTCTGCAGCCGCCGCCACAGAGCGCGGCGACCCGGCAGTTAAGCGTCGTCGACCAGGAGGACAACGGGCGCCGAACTTGCGGCTCTCGGACCGCACCGCACTGCTAGCTCGCTGCACCGTTTTTATATACGCGCGTCGGGGCCGGCCCACCAGAACTCCGGACGTCGTAGCAGGACCGATGGGTGCCCCCTTGGCGGACGAATACAACGGAACGGGGTCTTCCTCCCTTCTTCCGGCCCTGAACCCCAGCACGGCCTGCGTGTGGCGGCACCTCACAGACGCATCTCCCGGTCACTTTTGCTCCCTTCCTCTTTTCCTCTCCCTACTAGACGATGAGATGCGTCTTCGTCTGTACGCGTTTCTTCCATCTCCAACCTTCTTCTCCCTGTTATCTTTCTTTCCATTCACTGCCTTAATTGTTTATTTGCTTCCGTCGTGTTCTTTCTTTGCTCCTTCTTAGTTGGCCATCAGGCAAGCTCTCTGTTTGGGGTGCTTTACACCGCAAGGAGACGTTTTCCTCTTTCCTACCCTCCTCCCTTCTCCATCTCGATTAGCCTGGCGGTAGGAGCGCAAAGAGGCATCTTCATCGCGATTACCCCCCTTTCCCCCGCCTCCTCTTTTCGCCGTCGTGGTTGCGAGGAGTGTGTGTGTCCGCGTACCCAGTTTGCTTTGCGGATGCGCGGGTGCTGCAGCGCGCAGGCTGAGGCCACTGCGTGGCGCCGTCGTCACCGCCGTAATGGCTTCGCTCCACGGACACTGGACGGTGGGAAAAAATGAAGAGGCTGGCGGACCGCTTATTCGTCGCCAGGTGTTCGTGGAAATAACGCGCGCATTAATGGCTTAAAATGAGCGAGCCTGCCATGTGTGCGTGCATGCGTGCGTGTTGTGTGCTTGTCTGGGTGCACTACTACAAGTGCGTGCGGGGATGCGAACGAGCGGAGAACGGCATGAGGCCTGCATGCATGGGACCTAAGTTGGAAATTAAATGTGTACAGCGAATGGGTGTGGACATCCGTGTCTGCGCCTGAGCGGAGCAACGGATTGGATCCAAATGGGAACATTTTTCGGCTTCTTCTGCGAAAAGGAGGGAGACGTTTATTTACAAATAAAGGCAGAGGGTAGTGGCTCTCTGGCCTGATGTTATTAAGAAATATAAAGAAACATGGGCGAAAAAGGTCTGTGATTTATTGCGCATTTCTTTTTCTTTACAATGTACCACTGAATCGCCCAAAAGCTTGCTTACTGGACTGCTACTGGGCACTGTGGAGGGAAAGGGAAGAAAGAGGGTCATGATGAGTGATGTTGGAAAAAGAGAGGTGCAAATACATAAAAATATATATTCTCACGAATTCCTGGTATTTCATAACATTTTTTGGCTCCGGAAATGCAGTGGACAGTGGAGCTCATCTGTTTGCGCCGCCGTCGGCTCTAAACCCACTCGCGGCCATAGACTGTTTTGCCATAAATTATTTTGTGTAGTTGGTCATCAAATCTGCTGACAGGTTCCCCACAGCCCGGTAGCCAGGTTTCCACGTGCCCACCTTGGCAGGTGGGCCACCTGCCAGAGGCTTAATTAGACAGGCAAAAAAAGGCGAAATCTTACATTGATGGGGGCTGAAGCCCCACAAACCCCAATCTCTTCCCATTATAAGTCTTAAAACGTATGTAGAGCCAGCCAGATAGTAGCCAAGCTGTTATGAGTACCTCAACACAGATGGGTGGCGGTAGGGCGCGGAGCCCCTGCTGAGCATTGTGATATCCCAGGTTGCCGCAAAGTCTCGCAAACAGTTTAAGGGGCACTGCTACGCTTTTTTCCTTGCCGACTATTGCGCTTAAAGCAGTTCCTCGTGCGTTGCAGGCACCAGTGCAAAATAATTATTTGTTAAATCGAAGCAACAAAACTAAGTTGGCTCAGTTTGGAACTTTAAAAAATCAGACAAAAGCGCATTTCACTCGCTCCGTCCAGAGATTGGGCGCTACTAATGAAAACCGCGCCGTGCTTACACGCAGCAGAAGCCTGCTTGGAATATTTTCCATGCCAGTGCAGCCAACAGCCGTGCATTTTGTCGTCATCATCGTTCCCAGTACGCGTCGCTAACAGGGCAGGGACGACTGACACAGCAGAAGGCAGTGCCCAGATGTCCCGCTGTAATCCCTTTGGCGTTGGCAGGATTATAGCATACTACCGCCACCTTCTTCCCTTCCCAATCCCGTCTCCTGTGTTGCTTTTCGCTTCTCATTTTTATTCATGGCGTGTCGATAGGATGTTCTTTTTTACAGCGAAAGCTGCTATAGTTTTGGTTTAGGGATATAATCCCTGCATTCTACCGTGGAATGTAAAGCGTCAGTCTTAGGACCTTAATTACGTAGGGACTTAATTCAGTCTAATTTAATAAATTGATTTGGCCCCACCGCGGTGGCTCAGTGGTTACGGCGTTCGGCTGCTGGCCCGAAAGACACGGGCTCGATCCAGCCCACGGCGGCTAGAATTTCTTTAGAGGCGAAATTCTAGAGGCCCGTGTACTGCGATGTCAGTGCAGTGGTGAGCAGCCTTGTCTAGAGCGCTTGAGCAGTGCGCACTTGGTAACAAAAACCGAAATTAGAGAGCAGCCCCTCATTACAGGGCAAAGTTTTCGTGCCTGCTTTGTTTACGAGGCTATCTGGCGCTACTTCCGTGCAAGCGTTGCAGCTGGACCCTAGAGGCTGCCACAAAATCTGGATTTGTTTGCAAGGAAGTGCACCGCCCGAGCGCTCTAGACAAGGCTGCTCACCACTGTACATGTCAAAGAACCCCAGGTGGTCGAAATTTCCGGAGCCCTTCACTACGGCGTCCCTCAAAGTCTTAGTCACTTTGGGACGTTAAACCACAATAAACCAAACCAACCAAAAGCAACAAATGGATTTAATTTAACTTATTCCGATTCAATTAAAGTGCCACCTGCCAACCGCGGCAGGAGGCGGCCGCTTGTCATGGTTGGCAGGTGACAAAGTGGAGAGAAGATCGCGCTGTACACGTTTAGGGGAGAGGATGGAGATGACAAGTGCGAGAAGGAAGTGAGAGAGAGGGTGGCAGGCGATGGGTGGCCAAAGGAATTTCGCTAATTCGCATGAGCACGGCTAGCCTTTCTGTTACAGTTGACGATGAAGATTCCACTTCAAAATGACGAGCTAAATGTCTTAACAAGCTATAACAGCTTTCGCTGAGTATAGCGCTAAGCCGGTAAGCTTAGTTCTACAATTTTTTGTTTCACTGCCTTTTCGGTGTTGCCGGTTTGGACATCAGCGCTGCCATCCGCGCGATAGTTTGAAGCGAAGTAGAAAAGTGGCGCCCCTAGCGTTATTCTTATTAGCTCTCTGTTGTGTCCCCTTAGTGCTTTTGTGTGTGTGCGCCCCCGCATCCTCCTCCTAACGACCACTCAATCCTCCTCCTAACGACCGCTTGCCCCTCGTCGCACGCTGTCGCCGGATGCCCCCCCACGGTGCGCCCCCGCACCCTCCTCCTGTTCTGGGAAGCCACTCCCTCCCGTGGACGCTTCTCGGCTCCCTCCTTTCTTCGGGCGGCCAGTTCGGCTCCTGCCTCGGTCGACGCTGGTCGCACCCTCATCGGCTTTAAATAAACGAAGTCTTAAAGTACCGTGTGCGTCTTTCGCTGCATTCAACACAGCGACCGGACACGACAGTGGCGACGAGAAAGTGGATTCGACCCGCGCTACGCAACGCTATTGACAAGCCATGGCTACGCGAGGGTTTCCCAATCAGATACCAGAGTTCAACGGCTCATCGTGGTCATCGTGGGTTGGACGCCTTCAGTTCTACTTTGAAGCTAACAACATCACAGACCCAGCCTTGAAGAGGGCCAACCTGCTGACGCTGTGCGGGGAGCAGACCTACGATACTGTCTGCGCCCTTATTCAGCCAAGCACACCAGCGGCAGTGTCTTACGACGACATCGTAAAAGCGCTGCAAAAGCACTACGACCCAAGGCCATCCGAGGTCTACAGCCGGGCTCACTTCCAACGACGAGATCAACTGGAAGGAGAAACAGTGAGCGCCTACGTAGCCGCGCTCAAGAAGCTCGCTGCCGACTGCAATTTTGGAACGCTGTCGACAACAGCTACCGGGCAGGAGGGAGACGCAGCTTCTTCTGCTAACACCACCATGCTTCCCTTGGACGTGATGTTACGCGACAGATTTGTGTGCGGACTGAGTGACGAGTCACTGCAGCAGCGCCTGTTCGCTGAGAAGGACCTCACATTCAGCAAAGCTTACGACATCGCCGTTCGAGCGGAGAGCGCCGGTCACCAGCAGAGAGGGATTCGCCGGAACACCGAGCCGGTACACCAGACAAGCAACCAGGTGCGCAAGCCTTCTGTTGTTGTAAAATCGGTCAAAAAGGCACAACGCTGCTGGCGGTGTGACGACCAACACAACCCCCAGGGATGTCGATTCCAGTCAGCCACGTGTAATTTTTGCCACAAGCGAGGGCATATCGAAAGAGCATGCATTACGAAACGGAGACTTGCCAAGATAAAGTCACCTTCCCAGCCTAATCACAGCGTCAACGCCTCAGAGAATACGCCGCTATCTGATCTCCATGGAACAACATCAGCAACACCATCTGTGTTGTACGACCTGAACACCATGAATCTCGGCACGCGACCGAAGATTTTTACAGAAGTAAGCGTACATCACCAGCTGATTAAGTTCGAGGTGGACTCCGGCGCAGCCTGTACTCTGATCAGTGAGGACACGTTCCGAACTTCATGGCCATCTGACGCACCAGCCCTGCAACAAGACGACACGCACCTGCGAACGTGGTCAGGACAGAATCTGCCACTATTGGGCTCTGCCAACGTGCAGGTTAACTACAACGGCCAGACCCATACGCTACCTCTGCTTGTTGTGAAGGGCACAGGATCAAGCCTTCTAGGGAGAAACTGGTTTTCTCCACTAGGCGTGATGATATGCGGCATACACCAGACGCCGAGCCAGAACATGGTTGAGCAACTGCAAGAGAAATACGAAAGAGTATTCTCGGAAGAGATTCCAGGAAACGAAGGGCCCCCGGTCACACTGGAGTTGTTGGACAACGCGCAACCCAAATTTCTGAAGGCCAGGCCGGTGCCGTTTGCTCTCCGAGATTCAGTTGAAAAAGAGTTGGACAAACTGAAGCAGCAAGGTGTCATCGAGCCGACGCAGCATTCCATCAAACTCTCAGCGTACGACTACGCTCTGGTCTACCGCAATGGGAGTAAACATCAAAACGCCGATGCGCTAAGCCGTCTGCCACTAGACGCAACTGTTGACGAACCATTTCCACCAGGAGACGTTCTGATGTTCGAAGCACTGCCAGAACCTCCGCTTACAGCAGGCACAGTTGCAGCATCTACGCAGAAGTGCGCAGCTCTCCGGCTAGTTTACACAGCTGTTCAACAAGGCAACGTGCATAAACTCAAAGGGGACAACTTCGACGCTTACCGCAGGCGAGCTACAGAGTTGAGCACCCATCGCGGCTGCATCATATTTGGGTCCCGAGTTGTGATGCCGAGAGAACTACGCGCACAAGCTATGTCTCTCATCCACGCCGGACATCGGGGCATCGTTGCAATGAAAAAGTGTGCCAGAAGCTACATGTGGTGGCCTGGCATTGACAACGACATCGAAACAGTGGTGCGAGAATGCAAGCCTTGCCAGAGCAGCCGGAGCGCCCCGCCGAAAGCTCCTGTCCCAGAATGGGAAAAGCCAGACACACCATGGCACACACTGCACATTGATTTTGCAGGACCAATTGAGGGCTGCACTTTCCTTGTGGTCGTAGATGCCTACACAAAGTGGCTTGAGATAAGGCAAATGGGACAGACGACTTCGGCAGCAGTCATTGACAACCTCCGATCACTATTTGCAACGTTCGGCCTGCCGCGCAAGGTAGTGTCGGACAACGGAACACCGTTTGTGTCTGCGGAGATCCTCAAGTTTTATCGCGACAACGGGATCTCATCAGTTACATCGGCCCCCTACCACCCAGCGACAAACGGACAAGCCGAGCGCTACGTAGCCGAGCTAAAACGCGCCCTTGAAAGAGATCAGACAGGCTCGCTGCAGCGCCGCCTTGCGCGTTTTCTCTTCAAGCAGCACACGACGGTTCAGAGCACAACAGGCGAGACCCCCTCGAAAATGATGTTCGAGCGTGAAATGCGAACCCAGCTCACAGCCATCCTCCCCGAGCCAAAGGCAGAGACGTTCCGGGAAGAAAAAGCAATTCCGCGCTGCGGCACGCTTAATGAGGGGCAGCGCGTCCTCGCCCGACAGTTTCTGAAAAAGCCACCTCGCCCGACAGTTTCTGAAAAAGCCACGCTGGGAGGAAGCTACAATTGTCAGACGCATAGGCCTGCGCTCTTGGCTCGTCAACATACATGGCACAGTAGCACGCCGACATCTCAACCAGCTGCGTAGATTTACGACGCCGTCTGAGAGCTGTCCGCCAGCGGAGAGAACACGTGCACCATTTTCCCACATAGCCTGGCACCTCTTCCCGGAAGAAGAGACTTCGCCCAGGACAGACCTAGGAGACACAGCGAACAACAGCCAGCCTACAAGTGTTTCTCCCCCGAGCGCACAAAGCCAGCGCGCCTCCACGCGTGAGCGCCGACCCCCTGCACGATACCAGGCAACTTTCTAAGGGGGAAGGAAGTGTTGTGTCCCCTTAGTGCTTTTGTGTGTGTGCGCCCCCGCATCCTCCTCCTAACGACCACTCAATCCTCCTCCTAACGACCGCTTGCCCCTCGTCGCACGCTGTCGCCGGATGCCCCCCCACGGTGCGCCCCCGCACCCTCCTCCTGTTCTGGGAAGCCACTCCCTCCCGTGGACGCTTCTCGGCTCCCTCCTTTCTTCGGGCGGCCAGTTCGGCTCCTGCCTCGGTCGACGCTGGTCGCACCCTCATCGGCTTTAAATAAACGAAGTCTTAAAGTACCGTGTGCGTCTTTCGCTGCATTCAACACAGCGACCGGACACGACACTCTCATTCTCTTTTAGTGCTTCCTTTCAGTTCTCCCGGGAAAAAAGCCAGGAACACTCAGAAATATCATATTTTGGATACATTTCCCCGTTAAAATACAGTGCCCAGTCTGGCTATCATCTCATTTTTTTTCTGACGAAAGTTGCCGCTACGTTTCTACGCCATCGATTTGAAACTTACATTTCTGAAGAAATTTAAAATATTAAATATCGCGATTTCGACAATCTCCTAGGTTGTTGAGGTATTGCAGTGTCCCATACGCGTATAATTAAAGGGACACTGAGGAGAGCACTATTAATATATTTTTTATAGCAAAATCCGATAGTTCGTCATATCATGGCTTTGTTGCCACTTGGCCGGCAGCGAAAAATGCATTTATTTCTAAGAAATTTGGATTCGAAGTTGAAAAGGTTTTTCCCGCCGCTGTGATTCAAACTTGAGATTCGGCTATGACGACAGAGGACTAAGTGACGTGAAACATGACGTGACATGACGTGATGCAGACTCCGTGATTTCTGGCGGCCAGCAGTGCGGCCTAGCAGCAGCCGAAAAGAAAGCTACCGCCGGCCGCACGTTGAAGGCATCTATCGGCTATTGCGGCCGTCGCTACAGTCGCTTACGTTTTCACCGGCGTTTTGCGAGCGTTACGATGGATCTCGTTCTCGAAGTCGTCAACGAAGTTCTCGCAAATAGACACCTTGATACCGCTAGCGGAATACCGGGAGCCCGCCTAACGCCGGCGAGCAGGCGCTGATTGGTCCCGATGCTTCAGGCGAGCGCGTAGCTGCCCGGCACGTGGCGCCATCTGGCGAAGTCAAGGAGATTTGCGCATGCGTTGGCTGCGCCTCAGTGATTTGTGCTTCTCGTGTCCTAGCGTTGCTAGAACCATTGGTTCTAGCAACACTGTTTTGTTATATGACGTCATGACGCTTGTACTTGCGAGTTTGGCCTGTGGCGGCGATACCTGTATTTTGGTTCTTGCTCTTTTCTACGTTACAAGAGCTTTGTTGTCAGTATGAGTGGCGTTTTTGTAATCAGGAGCTGGTATTCTGTCGATACAAGCCAACTTCAATTTCTCCTCAGTGTCCCTTTAATGCCTACAGTATGCTCCAGGACCGCTATACGGCACAGTTGGTTCTTGAATGTGTACACACTGCTTCCCGAAATCCAGAAACGGAATCTCACGATCGAAAGAATGAACCAAGAGCTCCGAACATTCCCCACTCCTGCCGAACCCCGTCCTCCTCTCCTCCCCTTGACTACTCTCGGACGCCGCCGCGCTTTTCACTTCTCGCTGCTCGCTCGCGACATCGCACTGATATGTGGGTTAACAGTCTCGCGAACACGTTATGGGCGAACCCATCGCAGCAGCGCACTTAACTCAACCTCACGGCAGCATCGTTCCAACTCACGAAACTCACGAAAACCACGTAATCCACGTGACATCGCACATATGTCACATGGATTAATACTCTTGCGAATACGTCAAGGGCGAACCCATTGCGCCAAACCACGTGTATTCGAAAAGAAGACGAGAAGCCCGGAAGCAATGCTGCAGCTCGTCAGTCATCGGGTGTTCTGAACAAAGGCTTGCTCTTCGTGATTCTCTGTAATACCCCTTTGTGCATTCGCAAGACTATTAACCAATGTGGCATTAGAGCAATGTCACGCTAATTACATGGGCGCGGTTTACAGGGACGATGTTGCCGTGCGATATGGTTACGTGGGACAGTGCGACGGGTTCGCCCTTGACGAATCATTCGCAACAATGTCAAGGACGATTTACTAATCGCACCATCCCACTTAGCCCCACCGCACTGCACCATCGTCCCACCTCACGTAACTAATGTGGTTGACATGACATCGCACAAACATCGCATCGGTTACCAGCCTTACGAATACCTCAAGTGTGGAGCCCGGGGAGTCACGAATATTCACCAGCCGAAGCATTACTTCCGGTCTTCGCGTCTTATTTTCAAACGCTTGTGGCATTAGCCGCCCCACCCCTTTCCGTCTACATTTGGAAAGAATCAACGTGATGCTAAAGGTGTAAACAAAAACGATAGTAAACAGCACAGCGATACCTTTCACTGAAATTAAGGTTGCGCAGGAGAGCGCAGCCAGTGCGCACTTTTTTTTTTTAATTTAAAACTTTTTCAGATCTCTGGTGTCCTGTCACTGAGGGCTCCTTGTCTTTCGTACGGCAAGAACAAATATCGACAGTTCGGTCAAATTTACGGCAATGTCGTTTTAGCTTCATACTAACCTGCCCTCAAAAAGTAGAGCATTTCCTTTGGAATTGTTTAACGATCTATTCCGTTTATATGCAACTTCAGCGCCTCCCCTTGGGAGGGTCCACGGGAGGGTCTAACTGAGCTTAGGTCCCATTTTTAACCAGCGAACGCTTTGTACTGCAAGATTTTCCCATATTTTGTCGTCCATATTGTATTCCGTCTGCGTTTACTTGCAAGCATCGCCTGCCAGAGAGTTTTCCTACTCGGTGCGCAAGGAATTACAGTGGTGCATTCATGCACCCTCCATGCATTCGTGGGTGCATTCGACCACCGTGCATTCGAAAACTTTCGGCCCCACTACTCCATCACTCCATCATCACTCCTGACACTCCGTGCCATCTAGTGCCGGACTGATTGCTTTAACGCGCAAGTTTGCTCCTTGCCTAGATAGAGGGCGCGACATCACTTTCTTGCGTGATTTTTTAAAATATCGTTGCGTCTTTGTTCGCTGCTATTAAACCTCCTTTCTGGGTCGAGAGAGGGTCTAGGGGGAGAGTATTAGGAGAAGAAGCGCTAATCTTTTTTTTTTTTCGCCTGCTAATGAACGCGCCTCAAGGAGGCATCCATACGAGGGTGCATCAACGGTAATCAACGGTGACGTAAAGAGCTCTAATCTATATTATAACATAATATAATATATCCTGGAACAGCGCGCATTCACACTAGGTCACTGCACATTCTAAGCGGCATATATGTAGGATGGTCGTATTGTGCAGCAGTAGACAGACGTCCAGTCTGCAAACAGGACGCTGACATCGCTAAGAACGTGCGCGATAACAGACATCTTTTGTAGCCCCTGCCTCTGCCTGAACCCACTCTACACCGAAACCTGTACGAAAGCACACTAAGACGCGGCTCAATGGTTGAGCCTAGCTAAACCTTCCACCAAAGCGTGATTCGGTGAATCGGGTTAGTTGGCTTCAATAAAACGGAGAGTTGAGCTAGTTGGTACATGTTTCTTGGAAAAAACAGCGCTAAACGAAAGGACAACGAAAAAGAGTACAACAGGACCGGCGCTGGCTTAGTCACTTCACCCACTATTCAACTTTTGAGCTGTCATGCGCTTGTGCAAAATCTGGAGTGCCTAAAGGGAGCGAGAAACAGTGCAGAGGGTAACAATTCGTAACCAGTGAGGGCAGCGTCATCACACACGTCGAACCAGTCATCCCAGTCTTCTATGCTGAAACTCTAGAGCACTATAAACACAAACGAACTTTCCCGCTTAGTTACATGAATCCCGGATTTTTCATCATATAGCACTTTAAGAGTGCACTTTCTGTTGGCAGAAGCGCCGCTCCGCGTTTGGTGCAACAGCTATTTGCGAAATCCTCCTCGTCTCCCGCTGCTATTTTGAACGACATGAACCGCGGCCGGTCTCGAGAGGAGAGCGCCCCCTTCGAGACCGGCCGTGCATGAAAGTTATCGGCTGTAAATTCTGTCGTAAGGTGGCACTGGTCAAAGCTACTGCGCTGCCGTCTATATTCGGTCCGGCAAGCCTTCAGCGCGTTATGATGTTGTGACACCTTAGTAGATGGCAGCACTGTCTAAGAAGTGACTAATCTCGCGTTCGCGTGTGTGGTCCGTGCCATGGATTCGTTGCATGGCCGAGGGAGTTCCTGAGGTTAACCTTGAAATATGCGCGTTGCCATAACAACTCATTGCGTCACATTTTATTGGTCCTTACGTCATGCGCTGCTTCCTTTTCTGGATTCTCTCCTTGGAGCAGATAGGCACAGTTTATTTTTCCCCGTTGATATATTCCCGTGTATATTTTTTCCCAGTTTATATTTTCCTGCCGTGGCGCGCTTTTGAACGTCTTGTATGTCCACTGGCAGCAGCTAAATTCATTCATTCATTCATTCATTCATTCATTCATTCATTCATTCATTCATTCATTCATTCATTCGTAATCAGTCTTTCCTTGCGAT
This sequence comes from Amblyomma mixtum, assembly GCF_055824585.1. NCBI lineage: Eukaryota > Metazoa > Arthropoda > Arachnida > Ixodida > Ixodidae > Amblyomma > Amblyomma mixtum. The sequence goes on along the minus strand of NC_143018.1, from coordinate 15,795,979 downwards.
GTGTGCCCATTTTCCTTAAATCTCTACTTTCCATCTTCTTTGCCGAGAAATTTCATCTGTTAGTTGAGAATCCAGGTAAATTAATGCTTAACTCTACTGAATGTGCTTTCAGCCATCTTTACTGATATAATGTATAAGCGCTAAAAATACACAATTCAGCCTTCTGTAATAGAGATTTAGTGCGCCCCGCCGCGGTGGCTCAGTGGCGCTCGGCTGCTGACCCGAAAGACGCGGGTTCGATCCCGGCCGCGGCGGCTGAATTTCTTTGGAGGAGAAATTCTAGAGGCCCGTGTGCTGTGCGATGTCAGTGCACGTTAAAGAACCCCAGGTGGTCGAAATTTCCGGAGCCCTTCACTACGGCGTCCCTCATAGCCTAAGTTGCTTCGGGACGTTAAACCCCAATAAACCAACCAAACCAACCAACCAACCAGATTTAGTGCTTGGCTGTATCTATAACCTTCTATTGCTGCATCTTAGTCGGCTGTCAGGAAACAAAAGAAAGGTATTGGGATTATATTGCGATAATGTGCCAGACATATGCTACCATGGGAACGAGCGCTCAAAGTGAAAATGGTAAGAAGCTAGCTCTGTGTAATACCCTATGAAAACGATTTGCGTCATTTACCGACGCAAGCTGCTCACCAGCTGTTCAGAGCAACACATGTAATAGTCGCACTTGGCAACGGAACTTCGAGCGTGCCAAGATTTTGGCGCCGGTGTGTGTTCGAGTGACGCAGGCTGCGTAAGTGGTCACGCGTTGTTTTGATCGACGCTGCTGTTTGCGTGCGCCGTGCGTGGGGTGGCGGGCAATATTTTCTGCTCAGGCTCTCGGATATTTTCGCGAGTTCATTGTTGTGCAAGGCGTTGGTGTCGGGAAGGAATTTAAGGCCCATGCCAGGTGTGGCTTTCAAAGCCGCATTAGCTGGCGCTCGCGTGCGCCGCTTTGGCAATCCTGCCGCATGGGACACCTGCCTAGAAAAGAAATTAAACCAGTCAGCAGCGCAACCGCAAAAGAGGGTGCTATTATACCCCTGTCGCTAAGAAACATGCACCGGTGTGGGACCAAAAATGACACCAGCCAATCAGCTGCAGTCGGATACAGCTCAAGAAGGAAGTAGCAAATACCCCTCAAAGAAGGCTCACCAGCCAAAAGCGTCGATCGATTCTCATGACGTCGTGTTTCACATCACATGGTATTGAAGAGGAAAGAGAATTAATGCCTAATCGGATTAATCGCGGCGTCATGAAAACCGGTCGATGTCCTTGATTGGAGGGCTTCCTTTGAGAAACAGCGGCGCTGCCGTTTCGTTCGTGAGTTGTATCCGACCGCAGATTCCAAACTAACACACCATCTGGCATGTAGGTGAACGTCGTTATATACCGCGAAAATTTGAGATGTGGGTTTCTGAGCGGCTACACCATCTATGCCCCCCCCCCCCCCCCCCCTGTAGTAAATAAAGTATTTAAATGACATTAGTCAAATTCAAAGTTAGTAGTAATTGAATTTTCAAACAAATTCACCGTTATGAATTACCGACAGGATGAGACAAAAGGCAGACCTGGAGCTTGGTCATTAGGTCTAGCACTGTATAGCCTTTGTGAAAAGTTTGGAGGCCAGGGGGTTTTCTTTTGAGCCACACTGTGTCGTTCTTAATGGATCTCTAGCGCTCCAAATTTCCTGGACACGAGAAGATTTCTGGTACTGCCTCCTGCAATAGGTAGGACTTCCATGAATGCTCCTGGAGTCCCATTATAAAGCTTGGAAGTGAACCCCCTGGGCTCTAAACTTTTGACAAAGATTGTACCTATAAGAAGCTGAGCTTTTCTCGTCGAGTTTATCGGTCCATAGCATAGGTTTTGTGAATGACGTCTCGTGAAGGAATTCTTCATTTGGTTCACCCATTAGCACCTTGTTGCCAGCTCCACGGACCACTGAAGGCGCCGAAGCTTTCTGACACCTCCAAGCACGGTGGACACTGTTGGCTTACTTGAGGAGCCATCATGTTAAAATCAGAGACCTGTGCTTGCACATGGTTGGCCACGCGTTATGCTTCCCTTTCGCAATTGATGTAATGGTCGATGAAAAATGCTGGTGTCATATTTTGACAGCTGGAGATCCTCGCTCATCGTACCAGTCAGTTTTACCAGGGGATTTCACGAATCGCCTGGCATTTAGTTGCTCTCTTGCCACGATGTTCGGTTCTTGTCTGCAGACAGGCACGTGGACCGTGTACCGGAGTAGCTGTGACGTGGGCTCTCTGAGCATCGAGAGGATATGCATTCTGTCCTTAGATAGCGGTTGTACACAGTTGTTCCCGTTTCCATTTCTTCCCTGCTAGACTTCAAGAAGCATAGTACTTTGTCACGAAGCGCGACTTTTTTAGTGGCGCAGTCAACAGGATGAACGACTTCACATGGAAAGAACTAGCAACGACGAAGCAAACTCAAGGCGACAGTAAATTAGCTCAGGCAGGGCATCAAAGGCGGCGTCCCAGCAACTGATGGACTTTGCAAAACTATTGTCATAACGATCGACAAATAAACATAAAACCCCCGCGTAATCTACTGCCTATTCCTATCGACGATTCGGAGCAGCTCTCCTAATCCGCGAAGGAGCAAGATCTCCGTTGAGGTCGAATCAGAACTCAGTATCTGAACCTAAATCGCCAATTGAAACACAATATTCGGTTTCGCGGAGCAAAGAAAACTTGCTAAGGATTGCAGTTTAAAACACGCCATAAACTTTCGTAAGAATATCAACATCACTCCTTAGTATGAAAACGCTGCTTAGCGACGTCTAACCAGCTCACCGAGTTAGTGTGAGGCTTGACCCGGAGGATCACCTTGGTCAAACCATAAATAAATAAAAATAAATTTCTTCATGGCTGGGATTCGAACCCGCAGCCGACCACTCCTGGTGTTAAACTGCAACACACACACTCGCGCTGTGCATTGTACATCGTCGTCTTCATTAACTAATACTACTGTTGAACTAATATTGTCGCCAGACGCGACAAAGACCCAGCAAAACAAAACAATGAGCCAACCAGGTTGAACGCATGCCTTCGCACGTCTAGTCGGTTTAACTGTGTTAAAACCCTACCATATTTTTTTCAACGGGCCAGTTTCGCCACCTACAGCAATTTTCCGCCAGCTTGGAGCAATAAGCAGCCATCCCACGAACTCGCGCTCAACAGGCGGTCGCCATAGCAACAGAGCCAGCGCGACGAGTGAAGCGGCTTAAACCTAGGCAGACATTTATTTGCTTCTTATTATGCTCTCCTGTAGACCTTTGTCTTGTAATATTTTTCACTGGCGCATACCAGCTTTACATTCCGCTCTGACGAGACTTCGTTTTGATCTTTAATAGTAAGTGCGAACGAAACAAGCATATCACAGACTTTTGTTGTTGCAGTTGTCGCCGGTCTCTATCGTTCGCTGGCGTCGCCATGAAGCATGACGACAATGTCTAGTTATTCTCAATCGACGCCAGCCCCAGCGTGTTTTTAGAAGTAATTATATTTTTTGCGCTGGGTGGAATTCGTTACTTCGTTACTTAAACCAATAACAATAACAACGACAAGGAAACGATAAACTCAGACGAGCCAAAGAGCGAAAAAAGGCCACCGTATAAACCGGATCACTAGAGAACAATGAGCGCTTCGAGCGAAAGTTTCCAAGCCGAAAAACGGAAAACATCTGCAGTTACCTCCAGCCAGCCATCCATCTTGCTGGCAGAGACAGTCGCCGACGTCGCTAGCGTCTAGCTAGCACTGTAAACAAGGCGCCAGGGCTGTAACACTGTCAGGGCTTCATGTGCACAGCACAGCAAGAGGAAGCGGTGATCTTTTCCAGGTACTGTTTTGATCTCTTATTTGAGCCTTTTTTGCTCCGCTACAAGCGTCTGGGGTTTGTTTGCCCTATTACTCATCAGTCATCTCGAGGCTGAGTTATGCTTGGCAAACACCTTTGACGGTGCAGTGCTGCGCAGTGCATAAAAAGCGGCTTTGAAAGGTTTCAAGCGCTTCTTGAGCGGGTATATATCCGTGTTCTTTTAACCGCTTAACAACTTCAGGCGACTGTTTTTAACCTGAGTTGGTCAGTACCTTACGAGGCTGATCAGTCGGTTTTGCGTTTCTTTTCTTTGTATGAAATTAATATATAAAAGGATTTGTGGTCTATGGGGCTTAACGTTCCAAAGCGACTCAGGCTATGAGGGACGCCGTAGTGAAGGGCTCAAGTAATTTCGACCACCTGGGGTTCTTCAACGTGCACTGACATCGCGCGGTACACGGGGCCTCTAGAATTTCGCCTCCATTGAAATTCGACCGCACGCCCAGGATCGAACCCGCGTCTTTCGGGCCAGCAGCCGAGCGCCATCAATACTGAGCCACTGGGAGTGCTCATGCAACAGGTTGCTCTTCGCGAGCAGTTCCTCTTGCGACCAATGATTAACTTAACAGCAAACTAACATGCTGAGCAGTTTGCTCACAGTCCGGTGGGCAGGCGGTGGTGACGTCACATGGTCACGTGACCTAGGTGGCAGGCAGACCGTCTGCTTCATCGCTCACGACGCCACTGACGACGACCACGCCGGATTTTCTGAAGAACTGTAGCTTTAACCCACAACCTGGTTACTATGTTTCCGGACTTGAGCAGCTGCATCCCGCTGTAACTTGCGTGGTGAGTTCATCCCTGTCTGGTTGCTTAGCACGGCAACTGAATGGGCAGAGGTTTCGTCATAATCTCAGTCAAGTACGAAAAAGAACAAGAGAAGATAGTCGGTAAAGACACATTGCATGGCGATGAAGCAGCCTTTTTTCTTGTTATAATTATGACACTTCCTTCTAACTCCGCAACAACTTCCTACCAAGCTTCGATCACTTCTCCAAACTGGTGGCTATTGCTTTGCAATTGTGAAATCTGTATGTCCTCTACGGTCTAAACAGATTTTTCCTCATTTGTCTTGCTGACGCTGTGGCAGGGCGGCATTATGCAAGCAGAACTTTCCTTATCCCGGCGTTCATTAGCCGCCTGCACATACAAAGACTCCTTGACTCTACGATATATCAGTTAACGAGACAAGCGCTGAAGCACGTCTGGAGGGAATAAAAATATGATAAGCACGTCCGTTAGGGCACCCGTACTTTTCATTATGCAGTCTGACGTGGTCGAGCAACCGTTTTTAAATGGACGCTGAGAACGGACTGATGTTGGCTGATATCCATAGATTGCCACGATGTGATTACAAACAGGCTACTAGCATCTAAAACGGACCTTTCGAACGCTAAAACAAACCAGAAAATTACAAACAGGTGTCGCTGCCGTCGGCAGTTTTCGCAAGCAATCTGCGGCGATGCCGAGACAGCTTTGTTGACGGGTATCTCTGATGCCAGGTTACATCGTCGTTCACCTCCAGACGGGGATCACGCGAACTGTCGTTCGGTTTTGACGTCACGGGCTTAACACAAATGGCGGGGAAAATTATAAATATAATTTTATAAACAATGAGCGAATTTTTTGCTGCCGGAAAAACGTCTACATAGACAGAAAGATCCACAGAATCGCTTTTACTGAGAACAAAAATTGAATACTGGTCCTCAGCGACCCTTTACGCTCTGAAAGTTTTTGGCCGTAAGCTTGGGTCAGGTTGAGGTAAACCTGGCTAAATATAAATCTCAACGGCTCTGCATTTTCGCATCAGTATATCACGCCTGTTTGCAGATCTGTTGAAAACCTGGTGCATGAAGGGAAGGAAGACATATGTCGAACTTCCTGCGACGAGATTTAATGGCATGTGTCAGCGCAGCAGAATTTTAGGCCGTTTTACCTCCGTTTTACTGAGTTAACTTACAAAGGCATGAACTGGATTAAAGCAGTACCGTCCGGCACAGAGCTAGTGACAGAGAGAAAAAAAATCGGGCTGCACGTCAGGTGTATACCCGTATAATAAACGCAACATTTTTGCCAGCGTACTCTACCACTGCGGCAGCTGTCGCTCTGTAAGCGTTGTTTGCAGTTTATGGCATGCTGCGTGCGTCAGAGCGGACGCACAAAAACAAGTCGTCCCGCCTGTTCCCTTGCGGTGCAGACTTTCTGTGAACCATGGTTCATATAGCCTGCCTCCATCAGGCTGCTTCCACCAAAGGTGGGGTGTGAGGGTGCTCCGTTGACAGTGTGCGAGCGGCCGAGTGCAAGGAGTCGTGCGTGCGTGCGTGTGTGTGTGCGTGTGTGTGCATGTACGTGTGTATGTGTGCGTGTGTTTGTGCACGCGCGCGCGTGTGTGTGCGTGCGTGCGTGCGTGTGTGTGTGTGTGCGCGCGCGTGCGTGCGTGCGTGCGTGCGTGCGTGCGTGCGTGCGCGCGTGCGTGCGTGCGCGCGCGCGCGCAGTCGTGTTCCAAGCCGAAACCAAAACCTCCCTCAGTTAAACCCCAAATTCCTTATTTCAGCCCCGTTTCTCTGAAGAATCTTGAATGCTCCGGCCAGGAGTTTCTTCAGGAATTGAAATTTGGGCGGCTGTCTAATGGTTAGAGGCGCAGGGGGAGTGTTGAGGGTGAAGGAGCAGCGTTAGTGATCATCAATTTCTTATTTGTGTTGTTGATGTGTCGCGTAGGACTCCAGCACTTATGACAAAAAGGATAAAAAATGCCCGTCATGTGCAAAAAAAAAAATTACGAATCAAGGGGGTGCCGCCGGAAAAACAAAGAAGGGTGTACACCCCCCCCCCCCCCCCCCCACGAAGTTTAAAGGAAATCACTCACTCCGGCAATTTCGAAAAAAGTGAGGCAATTTCAGTTTGTAAAATGTCTTAAAAGTCCTTTAAATTGCCATTTTGTCAGACTTTACTCGTCCAATTCTACAAGAGAAAAGAAAGCTTCCGAAATGGAACGTCACCACTGTGTGTGAGGAGGGGAGGTGCGCGGCATGCGAGGACGTCCCTTTGTATAGATCAAGGCAAGAGAGATATAAGTAAGGATTTCTCATCACATTGTAACATGCTGTCCTCAGTATGAATATAAAAGAAATGTTGTTGGAAGCTAACATGCAAACAGCTTGGACTAAACTGGGAAAACTGCTTGGCCACAGGTGCATTGAGATGCAAACTTTCTAATGACTAACTAAAAGTGATCTTGTGTGCGAATACTGAAGATTTTTTCTTTTTTGTATTCCTTTGACAAGCCCGCACCTCGGTGTACGCTCTGTGCAATCAGTGTTCATAGCTGTTACGTGGTCCAGAACCCATCCTCTCTGCCAAAAATAGCTCATTCATTTTCACAATGCAGAGTCGATCAGATGGGTGCAAACCGTATGCGCAAACCGATATTTATTTATTTATTTATTTATTTATTTATTTATTTATTTGGTCATACTGTTAACCCTCAAATGAGGGTCGTTACAGGGAGGGAACAAAAACAAATACATAAATGAGCAATCATGAGTCAGAGTTCAAAATTTGTGCACCATTTCTCAAAAATATATCAACACCTAGCTCAAATTGTTGAACGTTCATACTCTCCACAACATCACTTGGCAATTTGTTCCACATTTCAATTACATCAGGGAAGAAAGAATACCGGTACACATCCGTACGTGTGTTAATAGGCTGTAGTACCCTGCTGTGGTTTTTCCGGGAACCACGTTTTAGAGGCGCTTTCACATAATGTTCTTTATTTATTTTTAATGTCCCTTGCATTATCTGGAAAAAAAGTTTGAGTCTTTGTTTTATTCTTCTAATTTCCAGCGTTTCCAATTCACACTGCTGCATCATCTTTGTAACCGAGTCAGTACGGCGATACTTTGAACATATAAAACGTGTTGAAATCCGCTGTACTCTTTCTACCGTCTTTTTTAAGCATTTTTGGTGAGGGCTCCACACAGGGCTCCACATATAAAGAATATGAATTTAGTGTTTCTGCTTTTCTGTCCTCCCTTATCCACTATCTGGTAAGTGCAGATAATGCGATCGAGACCCGCAAGAAATAAAATTTGAGGGTTTTTTTCTTAAAAAGTGCTCGATTTGAGAGCGAAAAGAATCAGGCGACGCATATATATTTTTTTATTCATAAATACATTTTTCTCTTTTCCTAGAGAGCACACGCCATTTGGATGCAATAGCGCTATTAAGTAACACTATTTGGCGGTTCTTTCACAAAATGAGCATTCGGCAATATATATAGAAAACCATATAAGTCATTCCATAATTGAATAGTCTCTGGCAATTCCGCTACTTCCCATGATGCATGATTACTACACGGCTGCAGGGAAAGGCTAAAGACAGCTTACCCTTCTTTGTCCCCGTTTGGTGTCACCCCTTCGAGCTCCCGCCCAAACTCCCCCTGTTTGCTAGCCTATTTTTACGTATTCGTCAGCGTCGACACATCCTCTTTATATTTTTGCCGTCTGGAGCGGAAGAAGACAGTATGCCATCGTTCTTTCTCGTTCCTTCCTTCCTTTCCTTTTTCTCTTCTCTCTCTCTCACTCTATCCGTCCCCTGTCACGTCTGCGGCTCCAAGTGCCTCGTTCGTGCCGCGCATACGGACAGATGACACGTGTCAGCCACGTCGTCACTAATTGCGTGCAGTATTCCGGAAGCCCGGGACGCTGGCGCGGGAGCACGCCTAACCCTTTGATAGAGCGTTGTCCTGCATGCAACTATACATCGCCGGACGGCCTCGAGCAGCTAACGCAGGGTTTCTGGGGAACGTACGCCTGCCCGGATGGGCCGTACCCGCACCACGCCATGTTTCCTGTCAGCCTCCACGGCGTATTTATGCTTCGGCCCCGGCTCAGAACTTCGAAATCTGCCATCCCCTAGTCAAGGCCCCTATAGGCACCGCCAAAACCTTTGGTGCCGCTATATTTTCGTTGAGTCATACATGCGTTCTAATTTTCGATTAGCGTCGGGCTTTTTTTGGACTGGAAGGTAGGAATTGATTCGGAGACCGGCCGGCAATATTCGTTTAGTTCAGCCTTCTGTTTGTGCAAAGGTGTCTTATAGAAATTGACATTATTATTGGTATTGTAAGTAGCGGTCTTAAAGCCATCGAAGTGCAAGTCAAGTGCGCTGGTATTCAGTCACCCTCAGCTAAAATGTTATCGTTTCGATGTTCCTGTTTCACTTGTTTTCGCGTCTAATTTGATATTGGCAGTACATGGTTATCCCATTACCGCATGCACGCATGTTATACCTCCACACCTTTGCATACGTAATCGTGTCGCAGGATAGTTGAACACACTTCGTAGGTTCTTCTCTAGTAGAGCGTGTCTTGCTCGGGCGTTGCCTGCATTGCACAGGAGAACAGGGGACGGCGTCTGCCCCAGTCACGCCACCCACTCTCCTTCATATCGCGTGCCTTGCTGCACACAAACAAGCAGGAACAGAATGATAAACGACACCATGTCTCCGTACGGGCGACCGCGGTGCCTCAAACCGTCGAGACTGAACATATATGAGACGACAACCTGCACCGCGGCAAGACACGTCGCGCGTGACCAAGCATGCCGCTAATTATGCAAATGCGTGTAGTCCAATCGCGTGTGCCTCACACAAGGATAAACATGAGACCCAAAGAGTTCGAGCGGAACGGGACGCACCGATGTCTCGCAGTATCCACCGTGTTGGCGAGCGATGAACATGGTGAAAGTCTGCGCCCTTGTTTCTATGTTCCGTCTCACAGCTGGTATACCTAACGGAGTGAAGGCAACCTGGGGATGGCTTTCAAACCTATGTGGCTGCCTCGACACGCAGGTTGCCCGCTCACATGTGTGATGTTGTTGCCCGCTTATCGTTGACTACACCGTGGAAGCTTGGTGGAAGATATATGCGTGCTGCAGGCCATCATGAAACCCGTAGCGCCATGTCTTAGCCATCTCTACCGCTTTTGATTCTTTATTTGTTTGGTTTCCTTACGTTATTTTGGTTTCAGCGGATTCCAAGGAGCTTTCGCTGTTAAAACGTCGTTTCAAACACTGAGCAACTGGAATGAAGCTCACGGCACACACGTAACGATTCAGAGCGTAACTACAATATGCACATGCAGCTCAATCAAAACGAGACACAAAACTAGTCATTATTGATATTAGAAGCCGTCGTGACGGCTGTGATAGCAATAATTGTAACCATACAGTTTCTCGATTCTACCTAGAGGGAAATGGGATGCTGCGATAGTTAATCCACCATGGAAAGGCGCAGGAATGCCGGTAAGATAAGGTTTTGTATTTTACTTGGCTTTTGTTGACCATAAGACTTGGATTCGGCCGCTGCAGTACGAACAGATGAGAGAAAGACCGGAATAGAAGGAGGAAGCCCTGATCGACCGAGGGGAATCTCTAGATGAACTCTGCGCAGAGGAGCAAACCGGCGACAGGAGAGAAGAAAGTGATTCAATTTCTCCACATGATTCCCAGAGGTCCGACCTAGAGAACCCCGATCGGCACAAACAAAGATTCAATTGTGGTATTATTCACTGAGAGAGTGTTATAGACACATCGCATTGCCTTGAACCGCATAAGAGGACACTCCAAGGAAATGCCAAATACTGAAAATCCGCTGTAGCAAGGGGAACCTCATGACTCAAGGTGTGCAGTTGCAGGAGCCGTTGAAATCGGGCTATTGTCAAGTGCACAGTGTTAGGAATGTTCACACAGCGCACTAAAAAGAACAAAGAAAGACTGCAGGCGGCGCCTGCGGTCTCCTTCTTCGTTTATTGCATTTAATTCTGTGCAGTGTGAACATGAACGCGTACCAACTAATCCAGTTTTTAGTTCTAGCGGGGGATGCTAGGATGAGGAACAACAGCGACTCAGGGAAGCCGAGAACAACTGTTCACAAACAATACATGCCGCGTGTCTTATCCGCTCCGCTGTCCTTTACTTCAATCCACACGGCGCGCGAACCTATGCATAGAAATGCCTCTCTACGAACGGTTGTCGGAGAAAGGCATCCCTTGCATTTGTTCAGCTGGCAGGGATGAAGGATGACGAAGGGAATGGAGATTTCTGCGCGCGGGCGGTTCGCATCGCGCCGGCTCCAAAGTCAACAGCTCAACGTTTTTCCTCCCTCCCTCACTCCCTCCCCCGCCTTGCTCTCAACAGCTGGCCCGAGGTCTGGCCCGAAGCCCTGTAAAGATAAACAAAAATGAATAAATACGTATGCACGACAATCATCAAGCCAACAGTCTGTCGGCAGTCCGCACTGCGAACGGGGACGCGGCATTTTCGCGTTATCTCAGTCCGTGCATGTGCGGTATTTATATAAGAGTCGCCCCCGAGCGACAGCTCAGACTGACTACTACGTCGCGTTTGTTTAGAGTGAGAGCGGCGAACTGGGTCGAAGCCGGCGCTTACACTGATCGCGCGCTAGCAAAGCGCTGACATATTAATAAGCATTCCTTCAGTCTTGCTGGCGAATTGATTAGCGGCAGCGGGCAGTGATGGCGGACACGTCGTAATGAAATTGCGAAAGCGCTAGGTGTCTTATTGGCTTCGGCTTCTTGCGCCAGCGACAAGACTGGTACTCTTGGCAGTCCTGAATTTGTGGGGTATTTCCTTTAATGACAGTATAAAATTGGTATTATTAATGTTATTAATAACGTTATTAATGTTCTTATTTATGTAACGAAAGATGTGGCAATAAAACTCACCATCGTTATCATCAGCCTGATTACGCCCCCTGCATGGCAAAGGCCTCTCTCATGTCTCTCCAATTAACCCTGTCCTATGCCGGCTGCGTCCGTCATATCCCCGCAAACTTGTTGTTGTTGTTGTTGTTATTATTATTATTATTATTATTATTATTATTATTATTATTATTATTATTATTATTATTATTATTATTATTATTATTATTATTATTATTATTATATTATTATTATTAGTAGTAGTAGTAGTAGTTGTTGTAGTAGTAGTAGTAGTAGTAGTAGTAGTAGTATTTACAACATACTGCAGAACTGCAGCAAGTTACTTTATTTAGAACATTTTGCCCCGCTGTGGCAGCTCAACCGAAACGCTTACTTTTTCATCAAAGTGCGAATTCTTTGCATTTCTAACGTTAAACGCTTAAAAGTTTCAATCTGCCACACTTCCTTAGTTGCCCCGGATATATTCCATCCTCTAGGTCAGATTAGGTTAGGTTAGGTTTATGGGGTTTAACGTCCCAAAGCGACTCAGGCTACGAGAGACGCCGTAGTGGAGGGCTCAGGAAATTTCGATCACCTGGGGTTCTTTAGCGTGCTCTGACATCGCACAGCACACGGGCCTCTAGAATTTATATTCCATCCTCATCTTGACGTTACTGTTTTAGTTTCTTCGCAAAAGTTCAGGCAGTTTCCGAGGAGTACAAACTGTCCACGTTTCCGCCTTGTCGCGCAGTGATAGTGACATTCGAGAGGCGCCGCAGCTGCGCTCGCTCGGAGCCTCGCCGCTGCTGTACCACGTGACAAGCGGGAAAGGGGGGGGGGGGGGGGTATAAACGTTCCTTCGCTGGCGCCCATGGATGTGTCCCTCGCCGGACCGACTCCGGCACCAAACCTTGACTAACCATGCTTAACAAGGCTTTCGCTCGTATCGCTAGGTTTAGCAATCGCTAAACCTCTGCTAGTTTTTTGTTGACCATCTGGACGCGCATGTAAACGCCGACAGCTGACAGCTGATTCCGAGTCACTCAACGCTGTATTACAGCGTGGTTAGTCAGCTGAATCTACCTAAACCCGTACAAAGGTATATCTGTTACAAGTGTTACATTTTAGTCTAATTCCCGCTTCACGATCCGTCTACAGTTTTGCACAATTTAACCTGATTGACCAAATGTTTAGGGGAATCCCCAAGGTGGAGTAGATTTGTAATAAGGGAGTAATTACTCATTGACGTCCACCCGAGCGAAGCCATACGGCTACAAAATTTAACCTGCAGGGACGAAGCGAATGCACCGAGCCTTAGATCGCAGAGTGTAGCTGCCAAGACAACGCGATATAAACAACATAAACGGCGGCAAGAAAGCAAAGAAGCGCCTCCCTTCGTCCTTGGTTCGGGCTCTCATTGATCGGCACCGATATTGATCTGGTTAACGCTCTCTCCTTTCTGGTTAGGTTGCCCAAGACTACACAATCGACCTCCAAGAGAAGCGGCTTCAGCGAGCAGTCGTTTACCTGAAACGTAAGCAACCGCATCGCACGGGGACACTGTTTCAAGGCCGCCCTCCCGCACGCGTCAGCCTTAGCTTGCGAAAGGCCGTCAACAGGTGATAAGAAAGCACAGATATCAGTATTGCGTGGCAAAGGGACAAAAGCTTCGTTGCTGCTCAGAACGACAGCAGAGAGGAAAGCAATAAATAAACCTGCCTTAAGCGGGTTTTGTCTCGGCATATATCTGCTGCGTGCACTGTCTTGCGAGTTTTGCAGCAGGTAATGAATAAAAGTCAAAACTGCAAAACGTCTGCTCATCAGAGCGGAAAAATAACGCCTCTATATTGATTGTTTTCAAAAGACTAAGGACCGCAATTTTTTGGTTGTATGTTGTTTTTTGAATTATGCGCAAGACGTTAGTAAGCATGGCTCGGCATGTCGAATTCACCTGCGCTTGGTAAATAATTTGTGATATATATTTCTTTTTTCTCGCGTAGGCTATTTCGGTTTTCGACAGCCGAACGGTGGCTGTGACGTACAAGATGAGCTGAGGTCACGTGAGCCGTATGAAAAGCAGCAGTATAATGGCTGTTTCGGCAATTTAAAGATACACGAACGCAACTACATTCAATCATTGTTCTCGCTGAAAATTGATTCGGTGGCTATGCGTAGGTACGCTGACGGTTGTCCGGCAGAAAAGCCCGCATTTATGGCCGATAAAATTTGCTTTAAAAATTTTCCGCCAATCATTTTGAACTCACGACGTCTACACCGAAAAATATGCTCGTTAATGAATGTAAGTGTTGCATAGCCTCTGTGATCCGAGTAAAAAAGAATGGCATCTACGCACGCAGTTGACTTGCGAAATTAGTCGATGATGGTGACCCCTGTATTTCGTTTTTTGACATTTTCTTGCAGATAAAAGCTCTGTTTTCGATTAGAGTACATGGTCTCTGATTAGAGCGCGGTACCCCGTCGATACAAGACAGATTAAGTTCATTCTCAGTGTCTCTTTAATCAATCCACATTCTTATTGCGCCTCCTACCAACAGATATTAGTGTGGGCTTAAAAATAAATAAGAAAAAAGTGCCCTGCCCGCACCGTCTTACGACACAACGGGCTCCTACCAACAGTCGAAACGACAAAAAAATTATCAAGGAGCTACTATATCGCAGTTTCTGCACGCATCACGTGACCTAAACTCTTGTAAGTCACCGCCACCCTTCATCCTTTGAAAACCAAAATAGCATGAGAGAAAATATTAAATTATAAATCCTTTATCCGGCGCAGGCGGATTCCATCTGGTGATTCATGGTTAGTAATCCCTTGCGAATCATCATCATCATCATCATCAGCCTGACTACGCCCACTGCAGGGCAAATGCATCTCCCATGTCTCTTCAATTAACCCTGCCCTTCGCCAGTTGCGGCCACCTCATTCCCGCAAATTTCTTAACCTCATCCGCCCACCTAACTTTCTCCCGGCCCCTCCTACGCTTGCCTATAAACACAAAAAACGTGCATTAAAAATTTGGTCTCCTCAGATCTCTATGTAAATTCGGGCGATGAAGTGAATCAATACGGGTGCCAGGAACCACCCAGTATCGACACCTGACTGCACTTGTCCAGTATTGACTCTTGCCGCACAGGTGTCTGTTGCCGCAAACGTCAGGCGAGCCGCAAGGTGCCGAGAAAACGCCCCTCTTATTTGCACACCAAAGTAAATACGGATTCCAATCGCATCCGCGCTCGCAAAGATACGAAGCTCTTCACTACAGCGTCCCTCATAGCATGAGTCACTCTGGGACGTCAACCAAACCAAACCAAACCAAAGATACGTTTTCGAGGAAACAGTCGCTGTAGCAAGCCCGCCTGCTTAGCTGTTTAATCGTGGCACATATGTGTACCGTAGGAGAATGCTGTTTACTTAGCGCTTGTCAGACCACTAACCTGATGTAAACGTTTAAACACTCGCTACACCGTTCGTTGCGAAAGCAACACTACGCAAGTCTCCGAGCCATTCCGCGGAGCTGAGGCAAGGCCATACTGCGCATGCGCGAGGAGCAGTGACGTCACGCGGCGCACAGCTGGCGCGCCGCCGCCGTCGCTGCGCAGGTCACTCAGAGGTGCCGCCGCCGCGCTCGCCAGTTGCGCATGCGCAGTAGCGGCGCATAGCTAGCGTGCCGGTGGTGGTGGTGAAAACATTTATTCAGAACAGGAGGTGTTTGGATCGGCCCGTAAGGGACCGATCCTCACAAACACTAGGTGGAGGTCCCTAGTTTGGGACCCCAGTGGCGGTAGCCGCCGCCCGGGCGCGCCCGACCAAGGCTTGTTGGGCCTGTAAGTCGTGGCAGCCGAGCAGGGTCGCCTCCCAGTCCTCCCGGGTTGGGTTGGGGATAGGGGGAATGGCCGGGTTGGAGGGGCAGGCCCACACCATGTGATAGGTGTCCGAAGACACCGCACCACAGTGCGGGCAGCTGCCGCTAAAGGAGGGGTCAAAATGTTTTAGTGCTGCCGGGCACAGCAATGTATTGGTGAAGAGGCGGAGAAGAAGCCGCTCATCCGCCTTCTTGAGGCCTTTACATGGGCTAGGGTAAAGGCGATGGCTATCTTGAAAGTAGGTTGCGATATTTTTGAACGTATAAACCGGATTAAAATCGGGTTCCTGATCAGGTGGGGAGGAGAAAACAGCCCGGTGAGAGAGCGCGCGGGCGGCTGCGTCTGCTGCCTCGTTTCCTGCCAACCCCTGATGAGCAGGGGCCCATATGAGGTGACGGTGTGCGGGGTCCGTATCCCGTATGCAATTTTGGTATATTCGATAGGCTAGGAAGGGAGTGCTGCCTTGTTCGACGTTCCGACAGGCCCCTCGCGAGTCGGGGCCGCCGCCGCTGCCGAGCGCTCTCCATCGCCTCTCTCTCTCTCCTCGTTGCTTTCGCAGTCCTCCAGGTTTAACCAGAGCTAAACCACTGCCAACTTTTTTCATTACCGACGAGTCTTGCAACTTTGACAACCGAGCATCGAAATATGGGACACAGAAAGTACTGAATACATAAGAAATTCTAAATGCCGTGCGCGTTTTTGCAGGGAGTATACACGAAATGTTTGTGGAGAATCAACGCCTTCCCGAAGGACGCGCTGCAGGCGCCACATGAGGAAATCACGCGAATTTCTCGTTGCTTTGCAGTCCAGGAAGTGGCGTCGCAACGATAACCGCGACTCACGACTACTGCTTGACGGCACGCAGGGTCGTTGATGTCTAAAGATAGCCCCGTCACACGCATAAACCGGTCACGGAGAAAGGCGTTACCCCGCAGACACGAGGGTCGTTCGTTTGGTGTACGATTCGCCGTAAGCAGCTCGCCGTCCTTGCGAGGAGAAAACCGCGGAAGCACGCGGCACGTGGCGAGGAGGCAGCACCCGAACCGGACGTCGTAAAAGAGATCGGATGGCATCGTGGATCGAGCTACTGCAGGCAGACTTGACGCGGATACGGATCGCGCGAGAGATTGCCCTGTCGTGTAGGGCCTGTTGGAAGAACGGTGTTACGTTTATTTCTCGATAAAACAGCTCCGCTGTGTGGGCCTGGCTCAATTCGCGCTGCATCTGATCAGGGGTTGAATTCATGTCACGCGTCCTTTTCGAAATTTTCTAGTGCCTTGGGTGTCGTATCTTCGGATCTCTTGTTCTTGGTGGGAGGGTAGACTCCTAGCTGCTGAACCACGCCTGAGCTAGCTGTAAATAGTAGCTCTGTAGATGGCGCCCCTCTTCTGAGCGCGTGTTAATTCTTTCCTTTCATCTTGGACAGTTTATTTATCCCCTCCTTATTGGTGCCCTCCGCCGGACGATGTTCAGGTGCCAGACATTACAACTACGATTCAGCCGGCATCCTCTCTCTTTAGTTTTCTGTTAGAAATATCTACTGCTACTACTACTACTAATACTACCACCACTACTACTAATATTACTACTACTATCTGCCACTGTCACAACTTCGACAACTACCACTAGTGCTACTTCTACTACACCAATGCTGTTGCTACCACATCAGAACTAATGCAACCTAAAGGACCACAACTGTTACAACTACTACTGATGCTACTTACTACAGTAATTTCCGGTATATATCCTGCCAGCCATGCAGGTTTAAATGTTTGAAATTTAGTGTTCCACGGGGTATATATGGTCGCGGACTATACAGTTTTTTTTCTTTTTTCAATATTCCTTATTACGGCAAAAAATTCCCAATGTTTACTTAATCACTAGATTTTGGGGTACTTGTGCTGTGCTTACATATACCGGGTGTTTCAGCGTACATTTTCAAAAATTTTGGAAAATGTGCTTTTTGGGCTAGGAATACGGTTTTTGCGGCACAGCATTACCAATGTTGGCGAACACCAGAAAACCGGTGAATCGTCTTGGGTCGTAAGCTGGTAAACAAATTTTTTATTATTAACTTTTTACCGATTACAGTTAGGCGCCTAATTGCAATCGGAGATTTGTAGCCGGTGGTTAGTAAGAGCCATATCAGTTTTTAGAATTTCGAAAACGCGAATACCCTTTGCGCTGTGCCTCGACAAACTTTGGCTTTTTCGACTAGTTAACGTGCACTGGAGGAGTTGCTTTACCTGCATTCCTTCGAAAGTGAATGTATTTTACATGCGCTTTCGAATACTAGCCTTAGCGCGGACGCTGATCACATTCGAAGGTTTGTTTATTGCTTTATTGAGATTTAGCGTCCCAAAAGCAACTCAGGCTATGCGGGACGCCGTAGTGGAGGGCTCCGGAAGTGTCGACCAGCTGGGGTTCTTTAACGTGCACCGGCATCGCACAGTACACAGGCCTCTAGAATTTCGTCTCCATCGAAGTTCGACCGCCGTGGCCGGAATCGAACCCGCGATATTTGAAGTAGTTTGCAGATCAACCACTCCCTCAATGGTTGCCACTTCAGAGTTTTTGAGAGGCACAAAAGGGAGCTTTCTCCTCGGCGACGTGTGTTTAGCCGAAGTCGCTGCAGCCGCATACACGTACAGGGTCAATCACACTTAGAGGGAACACGGCTCCACGTGGCCACGTGCAGTCTTTGTCAAAAGTTTAGAGCCCAGGGGGTTTACTTCTAAGCCTCGCAGTAGGACTCCTGTAACATTCGTGGTAGTCCTACCCATTGGAAGAGGCAGGACCAGAAATCCTCTTAACGTCAGCAAATTTGGAGCGCTGGAGATGCATTACGGACCAGACAGTGTGCTTCAGAAGCAAACCCCCTGGACTCCAAACTTTTGACAAAGGCTGTACCTGCGGAGTGCCATTGCATCTAACCAGCTGATGAATCCATGCAGAGTGGCACACGAGAAGAGAGATCTCAACGTGGTGCTTCGTGTCATCTGCCGCCTTGCACGGGTATGCTAAAGGCTTTGTCGCAATAGAGCTCTGTGTGTGTGTGCAACCACGCGGAGCAGTGTTCCCTCTAAGTGTGACTGACCCTGTACATCAGTGCCTACTTCGGTTGCCCCCCAGCTGGCACTATAAAGGGCTGCGTGCAAACGGACGCCCTTCATTTCGCCGCAGCCGTGCAACCCGTTTTCCTCTGCCTGCTTCGGACTAGATCGACGCGAGGTACTTACCGAGGCCGCCGCTGTTATCTTTAGTGTGCGGCGTCCGTTTAAGCGATTTTATGGCCGCGTTGAGACGCAAAAGGGCAGCCGTGAACGGGAGAGGTATTTTTTCACCGACTTCTTTTATTCCGTTTCCAGGAATTGGTTGCGGCCACGACCGGTCGATCGCGGTGATACAGGTGTTTTGGATTCGTCGTGGTTTCTTGCGGTGGAAATGGAACGCACCTGAAAATAACCGAGGAATTTGTTATGTTAACTTGCTTCGGGTCGAGAAGAATAACTAAAAAAAAAGGAGAGCTTTAAATGTTTTGATTATGCGACCCTTATTTACGTCACTAACAGGTTGAAATGTATTGAATAGACGATCCTTATTTACGTCACTATTAGATGCACTTTGCTGGCTGCTTTCATGCGGATATGTATTCTTGCTCACCTGTCACCGTCGTGCAAGGTTTTGGCAGGTGCCTATGGCGTCTCGAAGCAACTCGCGGGCTATGGAAGATGTCGTAGCGCAGAGCTTCGATTACATATGGTTCTTAAACGTCGTACACTGAAGTGGGATGGAAATCTGAACTACGTATCGGATACGACTCAAGAAAGCAGCGGCGAATTCACCCTCAGATTTGTTCACCCTCGGCCGATGGCGTCGACTGGTTCTCAAGATGTCGAGGTAAAGTCGTGAAATCGCCAGTGGCTCTTAGCTGGCTCCGTGAAATGAGATTAACCTGACGTCATGACAATCCATCGACGCCTATGGTTGAGAGGTATTTGCCGCTGTGTTCTTGAGCTGTATCCGACTGTAGTGCGTAAATTTTCTGGCATCGCACCACACACGGACTTTTTAACCCTTCATTCCCATCGCAATGCGGCTGCCGCAGCCTGGATTAGATCCCGGATTAGATTAGATCCAAGTTCAGCAGCACTACGCCTTAGCCACTAAGTTGGATAAGCATAGCAATGAATAGCAGCAGTGCTCCTCAGAACACCAATGGTATACAGCACAACTCTGCCGCACTCGAAGGAATGCTCGGTGCGATGTTAGCCCTGATGTTTTAGCCCTAGCGCTAATGCAGTCTAATACAGATTATCTCTGTTAATCGGATTTGAGTAAGCTAGCCAATCCCAGGATTTATCAGCCGCGGTCGCGTTTGCACGACATTTCTTTTTTTTTTCTTCTGCTGAATCCATTTTCATTATCCAACCGTCCTGATGAATTCTTGCGTTGTAGCTGCTGCTAGCATTTACTTTCGCCGCATGCAAAAATAATTTTGTTGCAAGTACCATGAGCGCATAACGTAGCTTTCTACTTTGTGATGCACGTACGCCGGAATTCTCGATTTCTCTTATTTTGTTCGTTCTTTTGCGAGCATGCATTTTGTTCTTAATGTGCTTTTGGAACTGAAAATGTCACTGCGCTATATTTATTTTTTTCCTTTCGCACCCCACGCGTCCAACATTCCCAGGGTACAGGGCCTACTTCTGTGCAGTGTAGTGTGGCATATGCGACACCCTCGAACCTTAAAACAGATTCCGGGAATATATAAAAGTATCATTATCACATGTTAGAACCTTAGCAGCTTGATACGTGCTTTAAGTGCCCCAGTATGGTAGTGAAAACCAGACCCTGTGGCCCGGAAACTTTTGGCACACCCTGTACATACTACTATTTCTGAACTAATTAAGATATACTTAATATCTTCTCATTCTCTTTAGTCGTTTGTTCTCTATTGTGCATCTAACTAAGATTACAAGTTTGCATGCGGTAGGTACGGGGTTCGATACCCAGTGCCACCGGGTGCTCCCCGGTTGTACAATGGGTACAAGCTTTTTCCTGGCCCGGTGTTCGGATTATGTGGAGTGAAGTGATTGGGAAATGAGTCTTTGACCTCACCTAGTGTTACCGATAATGCCTTGTGCCATGTCGCTTTTCGGCCAAAAATTGTACTTGCGCCATAAAAATTCATCACCATCGCCGTCGTCGAAGTTGAGAAATTTCAATGTCGACTAAAATGGGGCTCGCTGCTTCGCCACCCCAATTAATACATGCGTGCCGTAAAGCAGAATAACGCACCACCAGCGCAAAAAAATTCAGGAGGCACTTTGGCTCTCTAAAGTGCTGCAAGGCGAAAGCCTTTCCTGACGCACTGTTTGACACTGACTGCGAGACTGTTTGTTCTTTACTAGTGCTTTATTTGACTACGCACTTTGACTACACTTTACAATTACACACTTTGACTGCTTCTTTAGCACGACTCTCTCTCTCTCTGCTTCGATGAGTTCGCGGTTGTATCCATGGATCTGTTCGCAGTAATGAGGTATGTAATGTGGCCACCCACGGACGCCTTACCCCCGCTCCCCCCCTCTTGTCGGAGCGGACAACAACTATTTTATTAGTTGTCGTCTGCTCCAAAAGGGGGCGTCCGGCATCCGTGGGTGACCTCATTACTGCGAATCCATGCACTCTGACGTCATAACCATTTCGACCAACCTAAGAGCGTGACACCTCTGCTGACCACCTTCTGTCGACAACGATGAAGCATTAAAGGTTTTCTCCGTAATACACATCAGCCACACATCAACAGCACTTTGCAGGCACAGTACATGAGCCGTGAAACGATCGATTGGGGAGAGCTGGAAGCGTGTGTATACACGAGCGCTCTATCCGAAAGTTCATAATTAAGACTAGTCTAATAGACACTGAACAGTCCGCATGCAGTCGCAGCACAACATACGACAGGACGCGTAACCTACATGAGAAAACTTCCGGCTGAGAGGCACAGATATGCACTCTGTCTATGTCCACAAAAACGCGGGCCTCTTCTCTGCAGACGCGGTTGTTTTGTTTCTAGCTCGCGTGTGCTGCGATCCATCACTGACGCTACGACAGCTTGGGCACAAGCGGCGTACGTATGTAGCACTGCAGTTCACAGTTGCGCTGTCGCCTGTTTTAGGGTGTGACAAGTTCGCTGCAGTTTGCAGGCTGCTACCAGTTGCCATATTAATTGCCTTTTCCCCTCTGTATCTGCTTTCTCAGTTTTTTTTTTGTCTAGCTCACGGAAGGCGTATGCATTACTGCTAACAACAACCACACAAAAAGATGCTAGTACACCCGTGTTTCCCAGCTGAATTCTGAGTCCTTTATTTCAGTGCGTTTCCGTTCCAGTTATCCATTGCTTGTGAATATACAGGCAAATGTGCGCCAACTCACACTAAGATGTGGTGCGGTGAATTATTGTACAACGCTTCTTTGTATCCCAGAGATAAGGCGATGGAGCTATAACAGTATGTCCTGTTCACAAAATGCCTCAAAACTTGATACGAATGTTTGAACGAGGTATCGACCATGGACGACATAATATCCCAAGTCAGAGTACGTGTCAGGTACGCGGCAAAAGCGTTCCTAGTGACAGCGCCAGTCACTGGAAAGCACCATTCACTGATTGAACATGTACGTGTATGCATATCTATAGGTTTGCACATGTACGTGTATGCATATAGATAGGTATGTACGTAAAAAATACCACTGTACGCATTCTCTACCAGCGCATTCTATCCAAAAAATCATGGAGCCAGAAAAGGGAGTGTATTTCACGTTCTTTTGGTGCACGTTCTCCAAATGTTCCTGTTGCGGAACGCATCCGAGGTAACTGTTAAGAAGTAAACAAATATTTATTATTAATTTAAAGCAAGCAAATATAAAAATATTTTGTTTATTTTTATTTGCACAATGCATACTCCAGCCGACCCCCCCCCCCCCCCCCCCCCCCCGATAAGTGTTACCGCTTGCGTGGGAGGCATGGGCAGCCGGAATGTGAAGTTAGTCATTCCACACTGAAAAATAACGGGAAATAAAAGAAAACCGATGCAAGAATCATTGAGGCAACCGGCAAGAACAAAATAAATAAATAGAGTATCCTTCCCAAAATTTACGACATTATGTTGACATCATTGCAGTAGCGAAGAGCACAGCGCTGCTGCCAGCCGCAAACAGGCTGCAGCACTGCGCGCAAACCATCTCACGTGGAGGAGCAGATGGCCCGCATCTCTGGCGAGAACAAGACCCGCAACCTTGAGCCGAGTGGATGGAGGGAAGCTGTACCTGCAGCCGCCCATATATATATATATATATATATATATATATATATATATATATATATATATATATATATATATATATATATATATATATATATATGTACACACACACACGGCCGGAAGCGATCTCGCCATCCCTCCAGTGCATTGTTGCGCCGTCTCCGCTCCTGAAGTTGTTTTTGCATCGACTGCAGTGGGTGTCTTGCTCTTCTTGCCAGCTGCTGAGGACCTTCTCTCCTCTCCAGTCTTCGTTCCGCGCGCTGTGTGCTATAAATGTACCGCGCCCGCTGCGGTGAGTTAGGGGATATGGTGTCCGGCTGCGGAGTCAGACATCGTGGGATCGAATCCCGACAGCGGCGGTCCCTTTTCACACGGCCGCTGCTCGATCAGGTGCCTTCTGGGGAATTATACCGTATGTATGCGGCTTCTTCGTTCCTTGTGCTAAAAAAATATATATGCAGTTGAACCTCGTTATAACGAAGTTGGAGGTGGCCGGCGATTACTTCGTTATAGCCGTAGCTTCGTTATAGCCGTGCATAGGTCTTCTACTCCCATTCCTACTTCCGCCCACGACAGCCTGGCGCATTTGTGGTGACACCTCTTTACTGGGTGAACAGTTACATGCGCCAGGCAACTTTTCCTTACTGAAGTAATGACATTCTCTTTCTAAAAAGCGTTCAAAGCAGCGTGGATGAAATATAAAAATTCAGTACAAATATGCGAGCCATTCACGCCGCGCCTAGTGCCTTATTCCAATTACTGCCAAAGCCTGCTAAAAGCCTATACCTGCTCTTTAAGGAAGATCGTCCCGGCAAACAGCTACCGCTGTTTCCATTCCGGCCCCATAAGCAGACAAATGAGCACAGACTGAAGGACACAGACGAGCGCTGGATACCCAGCTATAATTTTGTGAAGTGTCTGATGGCGCACAGCGCGCAGTAAAAGATTGCGGAATCACTCTGTCGGTGAAAAAATAAGCAGACATTGCTCGGATAACTGCAGGAAGTGGTTTGAAAAACCAAATTCTGAAGAATACAGTAAAGCAGATGCTCAAACAAGGCCGTTTGTATTTATTAAACACGGCTCAAGAAGCTTGCGTACAACTATACACTCTTGCTTTTGTCCGCCTGAACCAACTCGCCCAACAACACGTCTGTTAGCCAATCAAGCGTGTACAGTCTTTGTCATAAATATACGGCCCAAGGGGTTTGCTTCCAAGCCGTGTAGCAGAGCTCTTAAGCACATCTGGCAGTCCTAAGCTTAGGAGGGTTGAGGACTTAAGTTCCTCCCGCTTTAGTGACATTTGGGGTCCCTGAGTATGCAAGAAGAGCACCGCTGCAGGGCTCAGAAGCAGATCCCTTGGGCTGTATACTTTTGACAAAGACTATACATGTCACGAGGGCCGCCGCGGTGGCTCAGAAGTTATGGTGCTCGGCTGCTGACCCGAAAGACGCGGGTTCGATCCTGGCCGCGGCGGTTGAATTTCTTTGGAGAAGAAATTCTAGAGGCCCGTGTACTGTGCGATGTCAGTGCACGTTAAAGAACCCCAGGTGGTCGAAATTTCTGGAGCCCTTCACTACGGCGTACCTCATAGCCTGAGTCGCTTTGGGACGTTAAACCCCAATAAACCAAACCAAACCAAACCAAACCAAACCAAACCAAACCAAACATGTCCCGAGGTGGCTAGATGTAGACACATGTCATCACGTGCCTGTCTCAGAGTTTTCGGCTCTAAAATGATTCTTTCATCTGCCTCCTCGGCAGCTTAATTAGCTAGTCAAGGAAGCTGGCAGGACATGCAAGGCTGAAAGGGCAAGCAGAAGATTGTTTCTATAAATAGGTCGGAACAAACAAGGAATCTGTCAAGGGCAAACGCTACCCGCAGCGGAAAACTTCTAGCGGCGTGCTTTGAAGATAGCTCATACGGCGCTGCACATGTCCACGCCTTGTCTTGTAGATGAACGGCCTAGGGGCGACAAGTATGTATTTCCTGGCAGCTAAACAATGGACAAAGGTGACAGAGCGTGCGGTGACAGGAGGTCTGCTCGTTAAGGAGCGCTTTTGTTGCGTGGACATATGTTGAAAAAAATGTTACATCAAACAGCCTGACAAGCGTCCCAAGGAAGAACAGGTGCATATATAACTCTCGTGATGTGAACCTCTCCACTGATCACTATCTTATGGCGACCTTCAAGATGCGTTGCTCCCGTTGGAATTTTTGCGCGAATTTTTGCACTGCTGGAGCACATCCAACATTCTCGCGCAAATTCTCGCAACATTCTTGCACAAAAATTTTGAATAATGAAAAATTGTGAGAAGTACAGTTATGGAAATATTGAAGGTAATGGTTCATTATTCAGATGTGTAGCAAAATCTTTCTTTTAGGGTGTTTCTATCGCTCGCATCGAGTAGTAAGACTGCCGTAGAAAAGCTGATGGGGAACGCCGCTTTTGACGGTAGCCAAATATGCAAGTCTGTCGAAAGGATATCTGTGGACATACTGACTGTTATAGTAAAATCCTAAAAGATATGAAAAAAATGCGCTCATAAACTCTTTCCCGTTCAAAAATGCTTTTTGTTCATAATTGTTGGGTATGCATCCAAAAAGTACGGGAGGAACTTAAGAACCTTACGTGCGGGTGACGTGTAAGTATCCCAATTCTATTCCAATTATATTCCAATTCTATCCAGTTTCATTTTAATTCTATTTAATTTTATTCCAATTCTATCTAGTTTCATTTTAATTCTATTTCAATTTTATTCCAACTACAATTCTTTCTATTCCCATTATATTAAAATTTTATTAAAAATCTATTCTATTCTACTGTTTCATAATCGCGGCATTTGCATTTAGGCCAGACGGGTCGCTGCATTAACGACACGGCACGGAAGTATGATAAATTGTTAGAAAACGGAGGCGGGTCGAATTTGCCAATACATTGTAAAGATTGCAAGTGTGAGCCAGTGCTTAACGGAACTAGGATTCTGGGCTGGAGTGGCGATCAGGTGGCACGGTAAATTCGTGAGGCTTGTATGATCAGAAAGAAGGGAAGCACTTGCGTTAGCGACTCTTCATCCCCTCTGTAGAAATGAAGTGTCCTTTTTTGATAGTTTTTTCTGACGTCATGTGCTGTGCGAATTTTCAGCCCTGCATTTCTAGCGACCGTCTGTTGTTTGTTTAGGTGGGTTGTTAATTTTGTTATTGGTTTTGTTTTTTCCTTTTCTGTTGTTTTTCGGATTCTGACTGATTTTGCTTCATACGTTTGACTGCTTTTGCTACGATTGTCGTTTGTTTTTTACTTTTCATTTTTGGTGTTTGGTTTCTGACTGCTTTTGCTACGATTGTCGTTTGTTTTTTTACTTTTCATTTTTGGTTTTTGGTTTCTGACTGCTTTTACTTCTCATGTATGACTCTGCTTTTGCTACGATTGTTTGACACTGCTTTTGCTAAGAGATGGCCTCCTTCTCTAATTTCTTTTATCAGAATCTGTTAGTTTATCCGCAGGGTTTAAAGGTTTCTCGTCTGTGATCCTGACGTTGCTGATTTTTTTTCACGTGTTGGGTTCGGAGCGATAATGCGATGAGTCTCATGCCTGAGCTGTATGTTTAAATATGCCACCTTTCTGTGTAATAAACAGTTGGTAGTGTGCGCATGGGGTGTCCCTTTCTTGTTAGTGTCCTTGTTGCGCCAGCGTTCACTTCATCACGCACCAACTCGCTCCTCAGTCCGTTACTCTTAAGTACTAAAGCTGACTGCTGCTGGTTAGCATTTCGTACTTTTACGCGCCTTTGATGACGTCATACTGTTTGGACCAATGGGAGTTTGCAACGAATCCCTTTGTAGGCTGCCTCGGGTTTTCGTGTCGATGAGTCACCGAAAAGGGACGGCGTATAGTGGAGGCTTCCGGATTAATTTCGACCAGTGCTGGATGGTTTATCACTATCCACTGACATCTCACAGATAATGGGAATCTTTTGTATTTCGCCGCGTTCAGAATGCGTCCGCCAAAGACGAAATACAGTCTCGCGACCTCAGGCTCAGAGCCCGAGCTCCATAGTTACTGAGTCAATGCGGTGGGTGGCGACCAAAAAGAGAAGGCAAAGTTCATGTCATAAGAATGATTAAACTCTAACATGAATGCATATTTGACTGCCTAACAGAATAATTGGGAAATCTGGCACAAAAGGAAACAAATATTTCTGTATTGTAAAACCTTGGACACAGAGCAACCGCTGGTGTTAGAAAAAAAAAATCTGTAGATTGCATTCCGTACTTGTTAAAGCAGGCGTATAAATTCTAGAAAGTTTGCAGCGCAGTGGCGACACGTTCGATAGACTGTCCCGTTCGATTAATGTGCGTTGAATAAATGACTGGAAGAAACGATATGCTTGAAATTTAACGACTTCCGTTTGAAAAGATGTCCGCAGCGGCTTGGAAAGATAGCGTGAGTTTCTACAAAAGTGTGTTGCTTAAACGACGTTTCCATATTCTCTCTGAGATAGCATAGCGTGAGTTTCTACAAAAGTGTGTTGCTTAACCGACGTTTCCATATTCTCTCTGAGATAACATTAACCAGAATATTTCGGAATTATTTCCCGCAACCTTAACTTATATCTGTTCTGAGGTGTGCGCTTGAGCCCACCAAGATCTGTCTCCTGGCAAAACGGTCTCTACTTAATTAGAATAACTTAATCCGCGGTACAGGGCTAGCAGGTAAGTGTGCGTTCTTGTCCGTAGAAGCCGGACGCCAAGCTATACCGGCAAATTTCTCTAACCTCACGGCTAAGATGAGCTTAGTGTAGTAATTATTGCGGTGTAGTAGTATAATAGTAATTACAGTTCACTCAAGCCCAAATGTCCGCCGTCGCATATTATCTCGTACTTCAGCCATGAAGTCCTTCACCCAACGCAGTGCATAAAGTTTCCTGGTGTCCAAGTAAGAGCGCATTAACACGAGTACGAAGCGTTGTGTTTGAGGGGGGATCTTGAGGAGGTCGTTTCATTCTCTAATTAATTCCGAGACACCGGCGCCTTTCGGTCAGAAGCGGCCTAAAATTAGCCTTTGGTTAAATCGTGAGTGCCTTCATGCCGGTCCCGTTAATGTACTAATCCGACGTCGCATGTCCAACTTCGTCCTCTGCTGACGATGACGTCATTCTGAAAGCAGTAAGCCCCAGCGGAGTTGCCACGTGTCGCAGTAAGTGCTATATTAACTCGTTTGCTCAGTGGATCCAAATATATCTGCCCAGAGCACAGCCGTCGTTTCGGTTGTCGTTGATTTCGCCTAATTTAGCCCTTTAATGCTCAGTGTCGCGAATTCGCAACCCATCGTTTGCACGCCGTGTACTTATTACCATGTAAAGTTTGCGTGCAAATTCTGATGTAAACTTGTTCTCAGTAGCCAGCGCTTAACGGTCAGAATCTTTGGCGTCAATGCAAGCAAGCTCAGTGTAGAAAAAGTGGGTGCGAAGCGCCCCACAGTTTCTCGTCTCTCATTTTCTGACAACTGTTTCGGGGGAAAAATACGTTTTTGGATGAAAAAAAAAATTGCTTGCTCTCTCAAGGGCCTTCGAGAAGGTCGTTCACAAAACTCTGAGTAGCTGCACAAAATGGATCAAATGCTAACTGTTGTTGATTGGCGACATATCGATTTCTCAAATTTCAATGGCGGCAGCAAAATTTTTATATTGTTTTCTCGATATGGGTACATTAGCTAGCACAGTGCGAAGGTAATGATGTTTTATTTTCTGATTCTTACAGAACTGGAGCATTAACAGGTTAATATGCCTGATTTAGTAACCTCGGTTCTAGAGAGTACAGAGGGCAA
>NC_143018.1:15562327-15569827 GCF_055824585.1 Amblyomma mixtum | reverse complement strand
GTGGGCAGAGTCGACCAACGCGTGGAATGCCTTTCAGCCAGCTCCGTGGAGGCTTTGCTTTCGCTTTGTTTTGTTTTTTAGGTTTTCGTGCATAAATAGTTTCATTCGCAGATAATATAGCCGCAAAATAAGCCCTCAGACATAAAAATACGCGCGGACTATTTGCTGCTACCGATCACTACGTATTTGTTGTGTCCCCTTATTGCTTTTGTGTGTGTGCGCCCCCTCCTAACGACCACTCGCATTCCCCTCCTAACGACAGTTCGCATCCTCCTCCTAACGACCACTCAATCCTCCTCCTAACGACCACTCGCATCCTCCTCCTAACGACCGCTTGCCCCTCGTCGCACGCTGTCGCCGGATGCCCCCCCACGGTGCGCCCCCGCACCCTCCTCCTGTTCTGGGAAGCCACTCCCTTCCGTGGACGCTTCTCCACTCCCTCCTTTCTTCGGGCGGCCAGTTCGGCTCCTGCCTCGGTCGACGCTGGTCGCACCCTCATCGGCTTTAAATAAACGAAGTCTAAAAGTACCGTGTGCGTCTTTCGCTGCATTCAACACAGCGACCGGACACGACAGTGGCGACGAGAAAGTGGATTCGACCCGCGCTACGCAACGCTATTGACAAGCCATGGCTACGCGAGGGTTTCCCAATCAGATACCAGAATTCAACGGCTCATCGTGGTCATCGTGGGTTGGACGCCTTCAGTTCTACTTTGAAGCTAACAACATCACAGACCCAGCCTTGAAGAGGGCCAACCTGCTGACGCTGTGCGGGGAGCAGACCTACGATACTGTCTGCGCCCTTATTCAGCCAAGCACACCAGCGGCAGTGTCTTACGACGACATCGTAAAAGCGCTGCAAAAGCACTACGACCCAAGGCCATCCGAGGTCTACAGCCGGGCTCGCTTCCAACGACGAGATCAACTGGGAGGAGAAACTGTGAGCGCCTACGTAGCCGCGCTCAAGAAGCTCGCTGCCGACTGCAATTTTGGAACGCTGTCGACAACAGCTACCGGGCAGGAGGGAGACGCAGCTTCTTCTGCTAACACCACCATGCTTCCCTTGGACGTGATGTTACGCGACAGATTTGTGCGCGGACTGAGTGACGAGTCACTGCAGCAGCGCCTGTTCGCTGAGAAGGACCTCACATTCAGCAAAGCTTACGACATCGCCGTTCGAGCGGAGAGCGCCGGTCACCAGCAGAGAGGGATTCGCCGGAACACCGAGCCGGTACACCAGACAAGCAACCAGGTGCGCAAGCCTTCTGTTGTTGTAAAATCGGTCAAAAAGGCACAACGCTGCTGGCGGTGTGACGACCAACACAACCCCCAGGGATGTCGATTCCAGTCAGCCACGTGTAATTTTTGCCACAAGCGAGGGCATATCGAAAGAGCATGCATTACGAAACGGAGACTTGCCAAGATAAAGTCACCTTCCCAGCCTAATCACAGCGTCAACGCCTCAGAGAATACGCCGCTATCTGATCTCCATGGAACAACATCAGCAACACCATCTGTGTTGTACGACCTGAACACCATGAATCTCGGCACGCGACCGAAGATTTTTACAGAAGTAAGCGTACATCACCAGCTGATTAAGTTCGAGGTGGACTCCGGCGCAGCCTGTACTCTGATCAGTGAGGACACGTTCCGAACTTCATGGCCATCTGACGCACCCGCCCTGCAACAAGACGACACGCACCTGCGAACGTGGTCAGGACAGAATCTGCCACTATTGGGCTCTGCCAACGTGCAGGTTAACTACAACGGCCAGACCCATACGCTACCTCTGCTTGTTGTGAAGGGCACAGGATCAAGCCTTCTAGGGAGAAACTGGGTTTCTCCACTAGGCGTGATGATATGCGGCAAACATCAAAACGCCGATGCGCTAAGCCGTCTGCCACTAGACGCAACTGTTGACGAACCATTTCCACCAGGAGACGTTCTGATGTTCGAAGCACTGCCAGAACCTCCGCTTACAGCAGGCACAGTTGCAGCATCTACGCAGAAGTGCGCAGCTCTCCGGCTAGTTTACACAGCTGTTCAACAAGGCAACGTGCATAGACTCAAAGGGGACAACTTCGACGCTTACCGCAGGCGAGCTACAGAGTTGAGCACCCATCGCGGTTGCATCATATTTGGGTCCCGAGTTGTGATGCCGAGAGAACTACGCGCACAAGCCATGTCTCTCATCCACGCCGGACATCGGGGCATCGTTGCAATGAAAAAGTGTGCCAGAAGCTACATGTGGTGGCCTGGCATTGACAACGACATCGAAACAGTGGTGCGAGAATGCAAGCCTTGCCAGAGCAGCCGGAGCGCCCCGCCGAAAGCTCCTGTCCCAGAATGGGAAAAGCCAGACACACCATGGCACACACTGCACATTGATTTTGCAGGACCAATTGAGGGCTGCACTTTCCTTGTGGTCGTAGATGCCTACACAAAGTGGCTTGAGATAAGGCAAATGGGACAGACGACTTCGGCAGCAGTCATTGACAACCTCCGATCACTATTTGCAACGTTCGGCCTGCCGCGCAAGGTAGTGTCGGACAACGGAACACCGTTTGTGTCTGCGGAGATCCTCAAGTTTTATCGCGACAACGGGATCTCATCAGTTACATCGGCCCCCTACCACCCAGCGACAAACGGACAAGCCGAGCGCTACGTAGCCGAGCTAAAACGCGCCCTTGAAAGAGATCAGACAGGCTCGCTGCAGCGCCGCCTTGCGCGCTTTCTCTTCAAGCAGCACACGACGGTTCAGAGCACAACAGGCGAGACCCCCTCGAAAATGATGTTCGAGCGTGAAATGCGAACCCAGCTCACAGCCATCCTCCCCGAGCCAAAGGCAGAGACGTTCCGGGAAGAAAAAGCAATTCCGCGCTGCGGCACGCTTAATGAGGGGCAGCGCGTCCTCGCCCGACAGTTTCTGAAAAAGCCACGCTGGGAGGAAGCTACAATTGTCAGACGCATAGGCCTGCGCTCTTGGCTCGTCAACATACATGGCACAGTAGCACGCCGACATCTCAACCAGCTGCGTAGATTTACGACGCCGTCTGAGAGCTGTCCGCCAGCGGAGAGAACACGTGCACCATTTTCCCACATAGCCTGGCACCTCTTCCCGGAAGAAGAGACTTCGCCCAGGACAGACCTAGGAGACACAGCGAACAACAGCCAGCCTACAAGTGTTTCTCCCCCGAGCGCACAAAGCCAGCGCGCCTCCACGCGTGAGCGCCGACCCCCTGCACGATACCAGGCAACTTTCTAAGGGGGAAGGAAGTGTTGTGTCCCCTTATTGCTTTTGTGTGTGTGCGCCCCCTCCTAACGACCACTCGCATTCCCCTCCTAACGACAGTTCGCATCCTCCTCCTAACGACCACTCAATCCTCCTCCTAACGACCACTCGCATCCTCCTCCTAACGACCGCTTGCCCCTCGTCGCACGCTGTCGCCGGATGCCCCCCCACGGTGCGCCCCCGCACCCTCCTCTTGTTCTGGGAAGCCACTCCCTGCCGTGGACGCTTCTCCACTCCCTCCTTTCTTCGGGCGGCCAGTTCGGCTCCTGCCTCGGTCGACGCTGGTCGCACCCTCATCGGCTTTAAATAAACGAAGTCTAAAAGTACCGTGTGCGTCTTTCGCTGCATTCAACACAGCGACCGGACACGACAGTATTACTCCGCCGATGGCAGAGCGGCAAGCCGCCACGGGACTGGGTGAAAGGTACTCCACGCGTTGGTCGACTCCGCCCACTGTACGGGGAGAATTAAAAAAAAAAAGGCCGGAGCCGGACGTTAACTCGATTTTATTAGGGAAATCCGCCACACAGGGCAATAAATCAAAGTTTTTAAGTATGCTTGGAACGTGTAGATTGAGTTCCCGCGGCAAAAAGACGAGTTCAGATTCCTCTTCACTGCACCTTTAAGTTTTCTTCCATTGTGGCTCTATCTTACGCAGCTCACGAAAACACATCCACGGCATAAGGATGAAGAAGACACAACTCTGTTCACTTGCAACTGACTTTACTGACGCAAACTTTATAACTTCGCTAGCAACGAACTTTATTTTTTAATTTAACTTTCCTTTAGTTCGTTTGTGTGTTTTTGACCAGCGTTGGGGACTGGAACATGTTCAACCTAACTTCCCAAGAGAATCGAAAAATTTAGGCCAGTAGTACACCAGTGTAGGATCTGTGCTACGAAGTCCCTCATTACAAACACGCACACAGGGGCTACTGCAAGCACAAAGTAAGGCTGTAGTCACGCAGGCTTACAGAATAGCTTTGGCTCAGACACAACTGACGGCTAAGGTTGAGTGCTCCGAGCTGCAAGTCACTGAGCAAAGAAATGTTTTTTAAAGGCTTGCAGTACATCGTGCAAACCAGACAGCTGTTCACACCTACTAACTTCCGATGTTTTGTGCACCTTGGCAGTTCCCGCGTAAATTTATGGTGAATTGTCATGATAAACTTAAATTAACTAACGTACTAATTTAAGTTAAATTTGTGGCTTATCGTTGTGGTTGAAGGTTGTTTTTCTTGGATGATAGAGAAATAATTTATTCATTTGTGCAGATTCGACAAGTCTTTCTACACTGCTGAACTGTAGTGGAGGGCAAAGTACATTTTTCTTTCGGTGTCTTATAAAAATTTGTTGCTCGTCCTGCTAGCAGTGGTGTCGAAAAAAATATGTTTGCTTTTAAAGCGTCAATGTGTTACGAAGTGGAAGTAAATATCGTCATGCAGAGGAAAAAAACCGGACATGAGGACTTGTTGCGAATTGTAGCACATGCCAAGTTTGTTGTCAGCGTGTTGGTATGGGAACCTTTCAATCAGACTTCGCCATCTACTATTACTCCACGCGTCACGGCTGGGAATACAATAGAGTGCATTTAATTTCCCGTGACAAAATAGCCACGAATTATGCCTTTGACAAGCATAGCCATAACGGAGAGAAGAAACCAAAGGGCGCTATTGTTCAAGCACAACCCGCCTAACACTATTGCTCACTAAAGCTTGGCTTACCTCACCTAACTTCAACTTTTCAATTTGCCCCGCAGGCTTCGCCTCACGCGTACACCAATGTCTATCACCCGAGCTCACGCTCCTGACGTCTGTTATGACGTCACATGGACCCCGCGCCAAAGATGGACGAAGACAGTGACCAAAGTGCCTTGCGATGCCATTGTCGCGCAGGAGATGCTGTCGTCGTTGTTGTACAGAGAGTTGTGAATATGATCTCAAGAGAAATAAAAGCCCACGCTCATCAACGCACGATGTCGAAGTGGTGTCCAGTATTGCGCCTGGCGTGCAAGATTGCTCTCTGGCAATTTTGGACACCATCTGCTCGCTACCACCGTCAGATGGCATGTAGTGTCCGCCCCCGAACATTTCAATGGAAGCCTGTCTTTGGTGAAGAATCTCACGAGAATTCGTGGACGTGAAGTGGTTTATAACTTCTGGTACCAGTTTTATGACCAGGCGCAAGCAAACTGGCGGCAATTTGATTATGATGACGAATTTTATTGGCGCAAAGACAGCATTGGCTAAAGAGCGCTATGGCGCAGGGTATTTTGCTTACACAAGGCGGGATCAATCACCCACTTCCAAGGATCTCACACCAACGAATCCGAGCACCAGGCCAGGGAAAAGCTTTACTCATTGTATCATCGATGGGTACCCAGTAGCACTGGAGATCGAAACACGTACCTCCCGCGCATGTGAGGCGGATGTTCAAACCATTAAGCCTCCGCTGCGGTGGCATCAATTTGTCTCCGTTCAACACATAGACAGAGTTCATTATTTTCGAAAAGCCACAGAAGCGATTTTCACACTCTTTGGCTGACTAAATGACCTTGCATTTGCGCTTCAGTTAGCAGTTTGGACGCATGATTATCTTTATGTACAAATGAGCATTAACTTCGCAGTTAATATTCTCAAGAAATAATGGAGAATAATGACATAGTAGCTCATCAACAACTGCTATATGTGGCAAAAATGTTGTAAGAGCCTTGCGTGCTCAATACAGCTTAATGAAATCTGTTTTCAAGCACTTGTTTTTGATGAGGTTTTGTAGATTCGGAGGCCCCGCTGGACATGCTTTGTCGGTGAGAAATGGCGGGCGCGTCAAAACAGCGCACGGTAAAACAGCACACAAAAACAGCACAATGACAATACAGCGCGCGTTGAAACAGCACACGACAAAAGAACACACAAAAACAGCATACAAAAGTACAGCACAGTGACAAAACAACTTGCGTCAAAACAGCACAGTGACAAAACAGCGCACGGAAAAAACAGCACACAAAAACAGCACATGAGAAAATAGCACGCGTCAAAAAGCACAGTGACAAAACAGCGCAGGGGAAAACAGCACGCAAGAATTGACAAAGCAACATCAGCAGCTGGAAGATCCACTCCTCCGCTCAAAGAAGATGCGTACCTTTGAAGAAAGAGTGTTTTTTCTTCGCTGTGTCCGGTCTGTTTTGCGTAGTTTTCCTTGAAATGTTTGTTCACCAACCGGCCAGCAGTGTGGGCTGCTCAACGACAAATTTAAGCTGGCCTGTGTCTACAGACAACTATATTCTAACCACAAAAAAGATAACTCCCACCGAAAACAGAGCTTTAATAAGCTAGAAAAGACCACAAAACAAAATACAAGTCTCATATCTCCATGCCTAGAACCGTTCTTGTATGGCGCACTGACCCGACGCCTCTTCCTGCGAATAAACGAGACAGTGAGAGGATAATGAAGAAGAAGAACTGAAGAAGGAACATGGCCGCCTTCTGAGAAGCTACGTGACCATGGGCGGACCTGCCCTGCGGATACCCCTGAGCATGGACATCGTCCCGGCTATCCAGCCTACTGCCCTCTCCACAGGCTAACGCGGTTCGAGTAAGCTGAATTCGCGCTCTAACCCTTAAGACTTGCTTGATCCTAACTGCGCGCTCTTTTTACAATGACTTACCACAAATACATGCAATATTTTTGCCCTTTTCCAAGCAGTCCTACGGGGCTAAGCGTGAGGTAACCGGTAGGAACCATTTTTGAATTGCGGAAAACACATTCACAGTGAGGCGTTGTATAGATTGGTGCCTGTATGTGGCGCAAAAGAAGTTGCTTGTAATGTACTTGGAAAACACGACAGCCGGATGACGTGTTCGTGATTAGTGAGTTGGAAACTACGTGTTGATACTGCATGCAGACGGGCAAAGTAGCTTCACCTTCAAGTTTAGCGATCGTGGCACTAAGTCGAGGGTGATTATGCACGACTGCCACTGCACGCTATGTAATGTGACTCTGTTTATTGCGAACGCGTTGCTCTTTTAAACGCTGTTTGAAAGAGAGCATGTGCGCTAAAATCATCCTGAACATCAAATTGGTCGTGGTATACGCCTCAAGTCTTCAGTAAACGTCTTCTGCATTCACTTCCGCGATCACTCTATAGCTCGTAGTAGCGGAGGCTCCTACCTGACCAAATATCGAGACACAATATCCTTTTCATGAATG